>NC_056744.1:1263573354-1263873354 GCF_019279795.1 Protopterus annectens
TAGTTAAAATATTTTTAGCTGCAAGGGTTTTATCACAATCATGCTTTAAGACAAATGCATTGCTATGGTATAACTTAATGTCAGATGGAGACATTTACAATTTTGTAGGCTGTAAGTTCTAGTTCTTAAGCAAATATAATGTTATCATGGTCTGTGTTTACTGTTAGGCCAGTAAGTTGCAATACATGTTCATATGATGCCTAGTATGTTGCTTCATCTAGTCAGATTAAGAATGATTCTTTCAGAGCAGCTCTCTGCCTAATACTCACCAAGTATTAGGAAAGAATCCTACTCTGATATGACCTTGAATGGCGCGGCCATCATAAAATGATAAAGTATTTAAACTTGTTTTGATTTATGAAACTCAGTAACAACAAAGCTTTTATTATGAATCTGACATTTTCCCAGTTTGCAGAATTAAAATCTCTTATAAGAATGTGTTATTTTCCTTCTTTCACTGTGAGAAATGGTGAGAAAATTCTTATGCTTTGAATATAACATGGAAGGTATTACCAGATTCTTTATAACATTTAAAATGTAGAATTCAGATTTACCTTCTGCTATACGTGAGACCTCAAATTCCTGATTTATTTTCTGAGTGTACTTTTATGCAGTATTGCATAAGCATGCAACAACCACTATATATTTTTTTTCTTCTAGAACAATGAAAGTAAGCAAACACCAGGATCTATGGTACTGAATCAAAATATTTATTCTTTCTGCTACAATGTAGTTGAATATTCAAAGAAGTCTCTAACACTGCAAAGATTTCTTGCCTGTTTCAGTTTATCATGTTTAGCGATTCTACAGTTTCCTCTGGTTTAACTGAAAAAGGAGATGGATGACAAATAAAGGATATAGTGATAGGCAGAAAACTGTAACATGTAGATATGTGCCTAAGTATCAGCCTGAAAATGTACTTTATATGTAACAAAATACACAGTTCATTCTACATATGCCAAAACTACAATGGAAATATTATAGCCTGTTTTCTGACACATTAAAAACATAGCAGATAAGGTGCCAGCTGAGCCAAAGGTGGTTTACAACTATATCTACCTGTCTATTATCCATCTATCTACCTATTATCTATTTATCTATCTACTGGTATATCTATCTATCTGTCTATGCATCTATCGGTCTATCTATCTAATATATAGTATAGAATAAGACATGTACTTTGCTTTATGTGAGAGGAACGATTCCAAACAAGTGGTTTTGTCTGTGATTCATATCTATCCTACCAACACATTATATTTATGTTGTAAAAGAGATTTAACTCTCTCTCTCAAGTGAATGCTTATGCTCCATTAGACTTGAAAAGTGAAGTAAGTCTGACAGGATAGGGTCTACTGAAGTTCTGCACATGAGGCAGAGATCAACCCTTAGTAGCTTGTAGGACACGAAGAAGACGGACACGACTTGGAGATGGTCTGCACTTCATTTAGGCACTTCATTTTTTTCACTAAGATAGCACTGTGGGCATATGAGTTGTATCAAATGTTTGGACAACTACATACTCTAGGGGACATTACATTCCATTACTGGCCAAATGAGTGATGACTACAGTGGAATGATCACATTTCAGGACCTGGATAACATATCTTTAGTAATAAGCTGTGCAATAAAAAAGCACTTTATTACAATAAGGTCATTTCATTGTTTAAGTTGCTGGTCTCTAACTTCTGGATCAATTTTCATGGGTGTGTTGTCAACATGATTGTTACAAGGGTTATCTTGTGTGCCAAATGATACAGTTCTACATTTCTTGGCATTTACTTTTAGTTTATGGCTTTGATAACAGCTATCGGTTTGGGAAAGGACATCTTGGAGGATCTTGGAAACCTCTGGGGAGTTATGAGATCACCAAGTTTACAGTCATGTCCAGATTAAATCATCCATGAACCCTTAACAGTAGCTTTGGCCTTCAAGAAGTAAATGCCCAAGAAGAGTTGGCCCAAGGACTGAATACTAGGGTACAAGTCTAATGCCAGTTTTTTGGAGGAGATAAAGCAGCCCACCTTTATTTCCTGAGTCAGTCTGCTATCTAATGTGTTACATAGGGATTAACCTTTAGCTGGGATAACTTATCTATGATACCCAAGTGTGGGATGATGTTAAACAACTTTGTCTGGTCTAGGTATGCAGAGTGTACCAATTTGCCCATATCCATTGCTTTAATACCTTCTCAAAGAGGTCAACAAGATAAAGTATTCAGGAACTGCCCTTAACAAATTCAAACTGGCTTAGGTCAAGAGTCTGTAGATTATGTATGTCCTTAATTATTAATTCCATAATAATCCTTTCCATAGCCTTACAGATGAGGCTGGTCAGACTTATGAATCTAACCATTCCTTAGTCCATTGATGCCAAACCTTTCTGTAAGGGGATGACAGTTGCTGCCCTCTATTTAGCAGGTACAAAGTCTGTTTGGAGGCTGATACGGAGTATCCTGTGGTAAGTCTGACAAGTCCTGTTTCAGGATGGTCAGTAAGCAGCCCGGTATGTAATCATGCTTCCATAGAGGCAGAGTTCTTGGCCTTGGATACTGCCTTGTTGACTTGCTCATAGGAGATTTAGGAGTGCTTGTGTGTAGATGTGGGTATGAGATATGAGATTTTCAGTGGGGAGAGTGGGGTGAGGTTAGATCTAAATTTATCCACAAGTAGATTCTCTATGTCCTCTGGGTCTGAGTATGTGATATAATTTACTATTTGCTCTGAACAGCACTAGGCATTATTTCTAGGTTTCTAACATAGTTAAATAAGGTTTTGCAATTGGTCTTTGCCTGGGTGGCGATTTCTACCCCATATCTGGCTTTGTTGATTTGATCATGGTCCAGAATTCCCAGTTATGTGTCGCAAGAGCATTTTTGCATCTTGAGAGTTACATTTATTTTATGTGCAATATGCTTTTTTGTTTTATTATAGAGATGTTTATGTTTGGGTACCATCACAGGAGTTCATATTTGAGTTTGGTATTGTATAGCAGGGGAACAGATGCACATACATAGCTTTTCACATGTGCATACAATTTGTCAGTAAATTATTCTCATAAGTAAAGGGGTTATCAAGCTGGACAGGGATGTTGTGCTTAGCCAGACCATAACTAAGTTTCAGTAGATTAGCCTTAGCATTGCAGGATGCTTCTGCTTGAATTGGGAGGGAGTTACAATTGGTAGAGAACAGAGCTTCCTATAGTGGTAATGACCAAATCCAGGATAGGATCACCTCTGGTTAGAGTTTAGACTAATAGATTTCAAGAGTTGAAATTTTTGGGTATACATGTTAAAGGATGGATACTTCTTGCAGTTAATGGATGGGGTAGTTAAGTCCCCTAGCAGAATGGAGTTTAGCTTAATGCACAGAGACTCCATACTAGTTAGTAGTTATGGGCTAAGGGCAGCATAGAGAGGGGTCCAATAGTTAGGCATCATATGATAAGGAGCCTTAATGGTAGGCTGATGTGGGAGAGTTCCAGTCTGTTATTTTGTCTAAGTAGTATGGATGTAAGTTTTTTTTTTTTAAATTGAAGACACAGTTTCCTTTAATGCATATGGCTGAACATACTTGTGATGCTAACAGATGTAAAATTGATAATGCACTTACCAAAAACTGGGATAGGAAACTGAGGTAAATTACATATCTTAACTTTTGTGGGGTATTTACATATGCTGTATACTTGACTGCCATCAAGCCAGCACTACTGACATTGTATGTGTGATGAATAACAATGCCACTGTATATGCATATAGCTTGGTCAGTGTGTATTGACACTGAAACCCTTGTTATTGCTGCAGAACAGATCCATGGCTACATTGTGGTAAACCTGCAACCAGCAGAAGTGAACAATAACGGTGCATAAGCACCCTCAGTAGTTGATACAGGTACATGCTCACAGTTGTTCAATGTTGATATAATCAATGTCAATAAAATAAAAAAAAAAAATATATATATATATATATATATATGTATATATATATATATATATATATATATATATATATATATATATATATATATATATATATGCACATACAAAGAGAGAGAGAGAGAAATGTGGAATAGAAAGTAAAGTACCACTGATGGCTAAGGGTGGAGCAGAGTTTACATTACTGTAACCAGCATCCACAGAAATGGACAACACAAAGTTATAGAGCTGCTGAACAAAACAATTGTCAGAAAAACAGAGTGAAGAGGGGGATGTGACTACGTGAGTTTTGAAGAATTTGAAATGTACACACAAGAGGTGGAATATAATAAAGTACCATGATTTACCAACCTCACCATTCCTGTCAATAGCAATGTGTCAGCAGTGGACATGTACTATGCTGTGAATGTCATTAAAACAGGAATATATGTTACTCTGAGGGGAGTCAATTCATCAGTTCAGTCCACATACCAGTTTATCCACAGTTTACTAGCAGGGAGAGCCACTGAGGCAGTCAAAGTACAAGGGGTTATAAAACACATACTAAAAAAAATGTCTCACATATGCAGACAGATGGCAAAGAAGAAAGGTAGGCTTTAAGGGAACTGAGCCCATGACTTTCCCACTGATTGCTTTCACCACAGTTCATTAGCAAGGGGAGTTACTGAAGCAGGCAGAATACAAAGGGGGGGGGGTGACACACATATCAGAGAAGTATTACATGTATGCACAGTGCACTGACATAGTAAGAAATAAATGCATGAGCACTTTAAGACAATGAAGGAGTTCAAGCAATGGCAGTAGCTTTATTTCATATTAGTAGGAGCAGGGATGCTTAGCTGACTTGTGTGACTGACTAATGTATTCCGAGGATTTTTCACCAATTTTGCCATAGAGAATGAAATGCCATTTCTCTGTGGTCTTCTATAGGGTCTTGCTGCCCTCTGTCACACAATATATGACCACAGAAAGATGAGTTTTAATTATATGCTGATTTTTGGCATTTTTGCTGTATTTCTGTTTATATTTTGACCATATTATAAAATGAAAATGTGAGTATAGGTCAGAAAGAGATGTAAAGGTGAAACAAGCAGACGGTACAACACAAGTTGTGCAAATACAAAATAAGTAGGGTGGAGATGGGACAGCAGTCCATATCCCCCAACTTCCTAAGTCAATAATAACAAAATAATCCAGAAAAATACTAGGTTAGAAAGTAGAAAAGTCCTGTGCATAACTTGCATATTCATTATTGGAGTGTTTATGTTCAGTTAAATTGAATAAGGACAGCATGAAAAGTAAACCATGCAGGAATGGAAATGAATCCATGCTTATATCACTGAGATTCTCTAAACCAGGGTATTAGCAAATATACACAGAATCAATCATACACAAGATAATTAAAAACACATTTCAAGGGAATGAAACACACAACAAAAATGAATATAAAGGGGTTGAACCCCCTGAATTTGATAATGACATTCTTCAGACCTGGGTATTATCATCTGAAGCCACAGAAAAGTATATATTAGGGTCCATCAAGCATACATTTCAGGAAAATGTTAAAACTGTGTAAAAAATTGAAAACTGAACATAGGAAAACAATACACCAGCCATCAAGGGATCAAAATCATTCTGCGAGTACTTTCAAAATGTACATACCACATGAGTGGACTGAGTAATGGTAGCTGTTGCATATATGTATTATGTTTAACATAAGTCGCATTTTTTATGGTACACTGTTAGTACATTATAACGACTATTTAGTATACTGTTGCAATGTACACTTCCTTGGAGAAGAACCCCTGACTGCCGGAATCATTTGAGACCAGTACATTACCAAGCAAAGACACAGAAAAACTTATAATAATATCAGGAAACACACATTTCAAGGGAATGTTACAACACTGTGGAACACTAAAAATCGAACATTGCTAACCAACATACAACAATCAGGTTAACATAACCTTCTCTCTACTGTATGGATAATTTACACAGCAATTACAAAATCTTACATATATGTACTATGTTTAAGCTTATTGCATATATGACCGAGAAGCAACAAAAACTGTTATTCCTTTACTTTTAGAGATATTAATATTTAAGACATATAAAAAACACCAGTCCTGAAATTGCGGTGGTGCAGCGGTAGCATTGTTGCCTCACAGTAAGAGGTTCTCCCGTTCGATTCTCAGCTGGAGCATCTTCTGTGTGGAGTCTGCATGCCCTCCCCGTGGTCGAGTGGCATTCGAAAGACATGCGTAAATGGACATGCCTTCATTGAAGGTTGGGCGTCGGGCTGGCACCTCGGCACCTTAAAAAATGACTGCCAATAATTAGCGGACCGGAGTTCCACGGCTGGAGACCCCTAACCAGGAAAAGCCGAAAGAAGAACAACATAAAAGCACTAGTCCTGAAATGTATCAGACACTTGGTAGTTCACAGTACATCCACAAAACAAAAATAATAAAAATAAACCAACCAAAAAAAAAATAATAATAATCTGTACAAGCAAGTAGATGTACACTGTTGTTTTCTTTACACAGGGCCGGATTCAATAAAGCTTACACTAAGTATACACAATATGTATTCAATAAAATTCTTATCACATTTTTTTGTGCTTTCTAGTCACTCGGAAATATTACATTAAGTGGACATGTAGTCTACACTTTGTGGCAACTTTTATGAATACCTGTCAATATTTAAAGCTGCAAGAATATCAGTAGAAAAATTAAAATTAGGAGGAAGAAGGTATGCATTATGTCTGTGTTGTCTGTTCACTCAGAACAGTGTACACTTAGCATAGGCTGTATTGAATCTGGCCCTGTGATTTACTTGTATTCTGTTTTGAACTGCATATTAAAAGTTGGAAAGAGACAACAGCTGTCTCTCTTGTGAGTCACACATTAGAAGAGGACAATTAAGGAGTCCCACAGATGTCAGAAGAAGTCAGTTAAGTTTAATTATCTGTGAACTGAGGGGTGGAGCTACGAAATAAACCTTCTATTTAAGTGGTAAAATAAAGCATTTCGAAGCTTTACTGGAAAAGCTCATTAAGACCCTGACACAACTTGTTGTGAGGGAAAGGTTAGTTTGCTTTTTATTTCTTGTATGTTGTATTACTTTATTGCCTCCTCCTATTTTATATACCGTGATTTGTTTTTTATACACTGTGTTTTACTTGTATTCTGCTTTGAAATGCATGCTAAAACTTGGAAAGAGACCACAGCTGTCTCTCTTGTGAGTCAAGCAGAATATTTTCCTACAGTCCCACCCTATTGCAGCTGTGTTCTTAAACACAACTGTCTTTCTAGTTACCTGCCCCTTATGTTAATTTGACCACATATCTCCTTCCCTCTCCCCTTTCACTAGCTGTTGTGAGTAAGCACAAAATCATCATTTTGTGAAATCACTCCCCTTCAACTATTAAAGTTTATTGGCCATCCCACTGTATTCCATAGAGAAAGAAAACAAAAGTGCACACCACACCCCCTTTCTATCTATTTTGCTCTTTTAAAATTAGTGGTGCTCCACTTAGACAGCTGAACCTTTACTTACCCCCCCCCCCCCTTTTTCATATCTAACTGCTTAGTGCACACTGCAGTGTTTATATTAACTTATTTTTCCATCTTACCTTTAGACATCTATTGCAAGATCACCAGTTTTTGGAGAGCTTGCAGTCTGCCTCTCAAAACGCATCTTAGTTTTAGTGCTTCTGTTTTCTCCTGGTGAGAGAAGGAGCACAGGGACATTATTTCATGGAGAATGCTGATCACAAGAAAGCCTAATAACTGCTTCATAGGTGACAACTTGGAATTTGTGCTTATATTCTGCTCCGGGTGACAGAAGGAGCAGAGTGCATTGATTCCTGACTGTTTCTGGTTGGACAGTGAGTATCTGTGCTTAATGTTCTTGACTGGTCTGGTTGCTATTCAAGACATCTACCAGGAAAAGGCTACAACTAGCATACAGACCCTTCCATCATTGTGGACAATACGGTGGATAACCAAACAGGCTGTGGCCTGCTTCTCATCTTGGGATTGGTGCTGTTTGCTTCTGGTGAGAGAAGAAGCAAAGGAACATTGTATCACAGCAGAATGAAGCTGTGGTGAGACCAGCACTAATAGCAGCCAAGCAGTAGCCATTCATGCGACTCTTTTCATCATTCTTGACAAGCTAATTCTTTGTTTTCAGTAAGTACTGCTTGATTTGTTACTAACTTCAGAATATCTGCCTAAATACTTCATCCTTGAATTTTCAGGGTCTCTGCAATAGTTTCCCCTCAAGTGTATGGCCATGCCCTGTACAGACTCAGACACCTTGAGTGACATTTTTCCAGGAAAAGCATGATTGAAATGTCTCCAATACCTAGTTGCACACAGGACAACTAGTTTGCAGTGACAAGTCCCCAGAGTTGCAAATGGAATACTCCTGGCATGGCTTTATATTCTCACTCCAGCTATCTAATCAATAAAAAGGGGTCTGTTGCCATGGATATGAACTTTCCCACTACCTCCGTTACCAGCTTGGTGGATATGGGCATCCTGAGGCAATGTCTCAGGTTTACTGACAACCAGTTAATTCTCAAACTAAACTGTTACGGTATGTGAAAGATATAGTTACACAATGTCACTGGAGGCAAAGCTCTCACATAAAAGTATTCCTAATGTCAATAAGGTTGTCAGTAGTACACACTCTGCACCTGTAGAATAGTGTGTGCATGTTGTACATTTAAGAAGCATTTCAAGGTCAGTACATGCATATAAATAGCCAGCATGTGCTAGCTTCAGTGCCATTTTCTGAGTGCCGCCAGAGAGTGAGCATGCATGAGTGTAATAGCTTGTTTGTTTATAAGTTTATCTACGTTAAAGTTATTGCCTCAATCCTGATGTGTTTGTTCATAATAAAGCTGCCTGAAAAGAACCCACAAAGACTCGTCTATTTTATCCTGAGTAGACGAATGACAACACCCATCACACACAGTTCAAAGCAGACATATAGATGCACATATGCTGAGGCACTTAAATGTAACCTTCCTAAACCGCAAAGACCTCCTAAGCAAAGTAAACATAACAAATACCCTCAGCAGCCCCAAATGCACTCTTTCAAAACAATATCCACATCAACATATAGAGTCACATCTCATGGAACCTCTACCTCTAAACTCATAAGGCAAGCCACCACACAATCCAACATTCTGATCACTGGAGATCCCATCGTGAGACCCACTGATATCCCTCTCACCAGGCTGAGTGTGGATAAAGTCATGGTCAGTTGCTTATCATGGGCTAGGATCCACCACATTACGCATGCACTCACGTCACTGGACCACAAGTACCAGTATGACTCAGTCATAGTCCATGTGGGAGTAAATGACCTGAGATGTCGGAATGTGTGTCTCAAACTGGTACAAAGCTAGCTTTGAGCAGCATTTTACCTTCTCCAAGGATGATGCTACAATTTGAACAAAAGATGATTGACTTTAATAATTGGCTTAGTTTCTGGTATCATTCTAAGGGGATGCAATTTGTGTCAGCTTGGAAGGAGATAGCCAACAGACCACGCTGCTTTGCCAGGGATGGTCTTCACCTCTCCCCTTCTACACTTTTGAATATTAGCTAAAACAATGTCTTCCCCCAAAGTGCCTTTTTTAGGCAATGTCAAACTGAAAGTACTTCTGACATAGCAAATCAAAGCCAATAAAATCTAAAGGTATTACTGCTCAGTGCTAGGAGACTAAATACCCCTTTGAAGTCTGTGTGGTCACCGAGACATGGATTAAAGCCACAGAGAGCACACCAACAGTCGAAGGTTATAATGCCTTCCACATATTTAGACCAGCTACATATACAGACAGGGAATAAAGATGGAGGTGTCTCAATTTACATAAAAAATAAATATACCTTAAGGCTGGTCAAACAGGACAATCTACATGAGCTGCTCCATGTTCAAATCACCATAGGCAACATCCAATATGTCAAGTCCGCAGTCAAGACTGCACTCAAATTCCACTTAAATTAGCACTGGCTTTGTCCTTGTTCTAATCCAGACTAACACCCCCACCCTTACCCCCCCCACCTAGACTCTTAAGCCAACTATACTACCGCCACTACTAACCACAGTCAGAAATAGCTAGTTGTCTTTACATACTTTAAAATCTTGTCTGACAACTTTGTTACTAATATTATAAACAAGAAACTATCTTGACTTGCAATTACTGTATATACTGTTGATAATTAATATCTTGCTATTGTATTAAAGCCAACAACCTGTAATGTTGTTTACTATTGCTGCAACTTTGTATCTCTATTTATCATGTACATGATGTGGAGCTCTTCTCCCCGGGCATCGGCTGAAAAAGGACCTGCGTCCAGTCAGAATTTCCCGGTAAACAAATCTAAATAAAATAAAATAAAATAAATATCACTTCCTTGCCAGCAATAGGTTCCCCTTTAATACCCAGGAAACCCATACTATGTATTTAAACTTATTAGAAACATTAACCATCCAAACCAATACCATATTCATGGGGGACTTTAATTACCCCACTATTAACTGGGAATTCTATATGACGCCAAATGTACAGGCACAGAGATTCCTGGATTTTGTAAACACAAACTCCCTGAACCAGATAGTCAATACACCAACCGGGGTGCAGCCATACTGGATCTGGTCCTCACTAATATAGGAGAGTGCTGCACACCCCCTACTGTAATGTCTTCTCTGGTAAGGTCAGACCAAAGAATGGTCTCCTTTGAAGTAAAAATAAAACCTGGACCCCCAGCTAAACATGGAATATTCGGGAACTACTTTAAGGCTAACCTCCTGCTATTAAATTATAACACAGCAAACTTTTATGCCCACATAAACCCCAAGAACATGGTTGCCTATGCAGAACTGTTCACATAAACCCTATATCAGCATGTTAATAGTTGCATAGAGGCAGCTGTACCCACCCGGAAGAAGTACAGAACTAATTCAAAAAACAAGCCACCCTAGTGGTATCAGAAAATCAATGGGCTGTATAACAGAAGGAAGACATTCATGGCAAAAATTAGGAGGTACAGCAACAAGCAGGATGAAAGCACTTTTATCAAACTAAACTAACTTCTCAAAGGACAAATAAAGTCTACCAAAGCCACATTTGAGGTGAATTTGGCCTCCCAGGTCAAGGACAACCACAAGGCATTATTTAGCTATTTCCACAACCTCAAAGGCAATACACAATTGTGTGCAGAGCTCGTTGTAAATGGAGCCACCTATACTGAGCCAGAAGATGTGGCAAACCTACTGGGCAATAAATTCAGCTTCAACTTTACCCCTCTCTCTCCCCCTCAACCTTCCCTCAGGAAATACCATCAAATATAACTCCCTCTGCTATCACTAGGGAACAGATCCTTAGTGTTCTCTCTGAGGCAGTGAACATTGCATCAATGAGCCCAGACAATATCCCAGGATACCCCTTCTAAATAGCATGAAACATGACCTATCAGGGTCTCTGGAATTGCTTTTTAACTACAGCCTTCAAACACGCTTCGTGCCTCATGAATGGAGAACAGTAGCAGCCATCCCTCTGCACAAAGGTGAGCCATCTACAAATCCTGGAAACTACAGACCCATAAGTTTCACTAGTTTTATATGTAAAGCCATGGAAAGAATTATCATGGAAATGATCAATAGTGATATAGTAAACCTCCAGACACTGAACCCAACTCAGTTTGGTTTCGTCAAGGGTATATCATGCCTACTCAACCTGGTGGACTTCTTACCAGGGAGAAATGCTGTATAGATCAGCAGCTACAGCATCAGCTGTGGAGCAGTGTATCCTCTAGCTAGAAGAATATGGCTCACATGATGTGTGCCGTGGCAGGGCAAGCTCTTCAACTGTATGAAAAATTTGCTCTAGTAGATTTGTTCATGTTGAATAATTTCACAAAAGTTGACATAAGAATTTGCTGGTGATAAGTGGGCTGAGTAACCTATCTACACCAACCAACAACAAGGGCCAATATTAATGGTTGGAGGGGTCTATATGTCTCTG
Organism: Protopterus annectens; assembly: GCF_019279795.1. Lineage (NCBI taxonomy): Eukaryota > Metazoa > Chordata > Ceratodontiformes > Protopteridae > Protopterus > Protopterus annectens. Next base: position 1,263,585,326 of record NC_056744.1, read on the forward strand.
TAGGTCAATGTCTACTTTACAGTTGGAGGATATACTACAACTGGTATGGAAATTGTAGTAAGGAACAGTCTTCTGAAGACTGTGTTCAACATGCAACTCAGATACACTTCCTCCTAGTAAGGAAAAGGCATTGAGGTAGAATTAGAGATTGTAAAGTCACCCCTAGTGAAACAGTGGCTAGGCTGTAGACCTTGAAGTTGACTGTAATGTAAGTACAAGTGTTCAAAGAATTAGTGCTTAAGCATCTCAAGACAAAAAAGAAGAAACAGGTGGAGTTGAAGAAGAAGGAGGAGGAGAACAAGAATGGCAGCATCTCAAAACATAATATGTGTAGATTACAAACTGGATATGTGGACTGGATAATGTGGACTGGATATGTGGACTGGATAATGTGGACTGGATATGTGGCTGAGCCATGTCTCTTAATAATGTATGGAAGGAAAATTGATGGCAGAATCCAGAAGTCTAGGAAGTTATCACAGGAAAGGAGTAGGAGATAGAAAATATGGACCATTCTATGAAAGAATTCTGGTTGGCTAAAAACCAGGCAAGAGAGCAGTCACAACAGCAAAGAACAAGGAATCAAAGATACTCTACCAGCTTCTGTAAAGTGACTCAGCAGATGTCACAAAAAAACACTACTATCAGGTTGCAAAACAAAAACAGAAAGATAAAGAAGATAGGCAATACTCACCTTTCACATGGAATGCCAGCAACAACCTACTATCAAGTCCCCAGGACATTAAAGTCAGATGGAAGGTACACTTTGAAATGAAGAAAACTCCACAGAAGGTATATGGCCCCATACATAGCCTATGATGAAACAGGAAGTGGAACCTTTGACACATGAATTAAGAACAGCACTAAGGCAAGTAAAATCAGGGAAAGTAACAGGCTAAGATGAGGCCATAGCAGGTATAAGCAATATTTACAGTGAGCTGGGGAAAAAATAGCTACTGACAGTACTCTGTTACATGGAGTGAAAGGTGCATCGGATATAAATGGAGAATAAGCATTTTAATGCCAGACGACAAGAACAAAGAGGGCATTCACAACTGTGGCAGTACCGTAGGATCAAGTTCCTGTCACACTGTAGGAAAGTACTGGAGATGTTGCTTGATAAATTACAATGCAGAGTAGCAGAAATTATGATGGGAAATGGGCAGTTCACATTCAGACCTGGATGCAGCACAGCTGACCAGATGTTTGCAGTAAGACAGATAGCAGAGAACAACCTGGTGATGAGAAGAGTACAACCAGGCATTCCTAAACGTGCAGAAAGCAAATGACAAGTTCACAGTCTTGTGATGATTTGAAATCCTTGAAGCATCAGTAAAACTAGTGGAGTCTGTATACAAGTATCCTTCCTAACAAGTACAAACAGTGTTCAGACTCACAGATGGGGTTCCCAGTGGAAATGGGTGTGCATCAGTGTTTAGCCCAATGCAGTTCATATTCATGATGGACTGCATAACAAAAAGATCATAGGAGACAGATCAACAAAACTGTTGTATACAGATGATACGGCATAACAAGCAGATTCTAAAAAGGAACTTCAACAAATAATAGTGAACTGGATGCATATAAGATGAAACTGAGACAGAAAAGACATTTCCATGGCAGCAAATGGAAGAAATGGTATAGAGTGTCAGAATGATAGAGTGTCAAGGGCAGGGTGTGACAGAAGAATGCCAAAGAAGCTGAAAACTAAGGTAAAAAAAGACAATGGTATGACAATGTTTTTGTATGGCACAAAAACCTGGACAGTGAAGGTGGAGCAGTTGGGAAGCTACTTCCTTGACCTTTGTTACACATGTATGACACCGGTGTTTGCAATTCCTTCCATACAGAGTTCCACTTTCTACATGAATAACAAAATGGTCTTGATTCTTTAGCTCCAGGCTGTAAACCTTCTGTTTTTTTTCTTATCTGCCACCATTCTATTCATTTTTTTAACTTGAATATAAGAGAATTCAGTTTCATCTAGCTTCCTTCCAGATTTTTGTTTTACCTTTTATTGATAATCAGGACTCAGAAATATAGAACAACAGAGATAAGTAATTTGTTTTTTAACCTTCTCCCAATTAATGACTGGTTAACTGAGAGACTGAGTTTCTGCAATGGAATATATCTATAGTCCAAACTTTAAAGACGGCAATTCTCAAACTTCTGCTACAGGTCTTTCTCTAAGACATTTTCAGTGTTCGGATAGTTCCTTTCTCTTGCCATCAGATAGAGGCCTGTGTGTACCACGTTATATCTCCGAATTCCCACTTGTAAAGAAGTATAATGTATGGAGATTATGATTGATTATGTTCCAAAATCGGAAAGAGATAAACTTGTTAAGATCTTCTCTTGTAAGAAGCCTAATCTTAACAGTGCTTAGGACTCCTTAAAAAACTTGTTAAGGGCAACCTAAACACTTCTAAAACTAAATTCCACACTGGAGATTTACATCAGACAGTGCCAGCTGGCAAAGAATATTGGCAGTAGGTGAAGCAGATTTTAAAAGCTGTTACCGTTTCACTGTGCCAGATTGACAAACAAAAAGAGTGGCAGAAAATCTTTTAACAGCTTTTAAAAGCTGTTTTTAACGTCTGCCAGAAGAGCACTTTGTTTCTGCCTGCAGTGCTTGATAAGTGTGATAAGAATGCAGAATATCCTTGATTTTACCTCATAGTTTTGCTCTGTCCCTCATAAAAGTTTTGATTTTCTGGTACATCACAGAATATTACAGTCAGTTAATAGTGCCAGACAATAGCATTTCATACTTTTTATTGTTCAGAAATGCAAATTCATGTACAGCTTGTTCTATTATTTTTTAAATGAAGAAGACCAATATATAAATAGTGTTTCATATTTGACCCTTTGCCTTTCCTCCCCAAATTATTTCTAGATTTGTCCAGAATTCTTATTTTTGTCTGCTTTACAATATTTGCTAATTGCTTTACCAGATTACAAAGCTGTTAAACCACCTTGCACTTCTACATAGCAGACAGAGTTCTGTGCACTACAATGAATTATGATCATGTCTTCAGTCATAACTGTCTATTATGTCTCTTTGACATGGATGACAACATTCACCTCTTGAGTTTCACTCTTAAATTTATTAGCATCCATGTCTCAAAAACATTAAAAGCTTATTATGACTGGAAATCTGATCATAATCCTTTTGGAGTGCTTTGATCATGCTACAAAATTGGGGAAAAAAATGTAAAGGGCTTTTGTAGAATGTGACCTGAATATAACAGTGCTTTCAGAGGTGTGTAACAATTGTTACATGCCTCCTAAGCACAATTACAGCTGAGTCTCATGGAAGGGCATTCCTTAACTTTTAACTGTCCCTGCATAAATTGCCTCATATTTTCATTTTGTCCATGGGAATTCACAGATGTCAGTCTGTAAGCAACTTATTTAACTAAATCAAAGCAGTAGTTACACTTGCTGTCTATGTGACAATGATCGAAAAATGCTTTACCAGCTCTCAAAGTCAGGAAAATACTTCACTCTTTTATTTATTTATTTATTTATTTATTTGTTTGTTTATTTATTTATTTGTAACTGGTACTAAATGGAGTAGATAAAACTCCATGGACTACAAATGTTCATGATCAGATCTCACCTATCATAACCACTTATTATATGTTCTCAACATGGATGTCAAGATTAATCTCTCGAGCTTCAATCACTTGGTGAATTTCTTGACATGCATGTCTCATACAAATAACAACATGATTATGATCAGAGACCCAAATCACAATGTTTTTTTCATTTTCTGATGTGTATATTGTGGACCACTCTCAAATATGACAACAGGTGTCCCCTACTTTAGGCATATAGACGTTAATGCACAAATTATGCTTGCAGTTGTTAGGTTCATCGATTTAGTTGTTTTGAGGTACCTGGAATAATAATCTAACTACCTAAATATTTATTTAAACTGAAGGAAATATGTGAATGCACTGCTCTACAGACATAGATTATTGTGGATGCTGGCATACCTTTCTATGGATGGTTATCACAGTATAGGATGCATATGACAGAGCAGTGCAGACTCGCTCTACTTGAAGCAACATTACTGGCTAGTATATGCCTTGCACCCTCTTTGCACATTTATGTTTTCATATGTTATTCAGGTTTCTTCTTAAGTACTTGTCTAGTATATTGAAAATGATCAACCGTTTACTGGGAAATCTTAGTTCTTTGATAACTAATAGTTTATACTGAAAATATGAAACACTAAGTTACAGTAAGTAAATGGGCAAATAATGCCTTTGTTTCCTTGCAATGGGCAGTGTGGAAACCTCTTTTTTAGCCTTTACAATTATGTTTTTTTTTAACAGACAAGCATTTATGAGACGGTGTTATTACATATCCACAACTTGTTTAATCTATCTTCTGTCTAGTACAACAGAATTAAACATAAGCAGGATATGAGTTCTCAATCCTAGATTACACACATGACTCTAGAGAATTAGCAGCAAATTTCTTTTAGGAAAAAAAATTAAATAAATTATGCATTAAATCTTGCCCTGTTTTTGTCTCAGCTTTGTCAAAATTTTGAATTATATTATTATTATTGAAACATTATTTATTCCTGAAATTGTATCTGCCTACTAAATTTAGACTGCATTGTCAAAGAACTACTTTTATGAAAGCCATCATTTATACATTCTTCATTAATTGTTATGATTCAAAACAATTTTAAAGCAGTTCAAAAATTTTTTGTTTTGTAAATGTATTACATTCACCCATTCCTTCTCTGAACATCCTACATGAGCCTATCTCAGCATTCAGTGACAAAAAAACATAGAAATGCATCCTGAATGAGGTACCATTGTATTGAACGATACTCACACCCAAGTTGCAACCTACAGACTGCTTTAGAAGCTTCACCTGCATCATACCTTTAGAATGCGAGAGAAAACAAGAGCACCTGGTGAAAATTTACATGTGCATATATTATACAGACTCAAAGCATAAGGTGCCCTAGACAAGAAATGAATTGTAGAACCAAGCGATGCCAATACTGTGTCACCATGGTGTCTTAATTGTACTTCGGCTTCAGCATCATGAAAAAGCATGTAATGTTCATGTTGACCACTAGATGCTCTCCTAAAGGCACATCTAGAGAAAGCTTTATTGAAAATGTAACACTCATATACACATGCATTTCACCAACAGAAAGTCAGTTAAGCAAAAATATCTCAAAGTAACAGCTTCATTGAACAATCTAACTACTTTAATATACTTGGGACTGTTAAACTTTTTATTTTCCATATTTAAAAAAAAATTAATTTTGTTTTGCCATCTTATTTGTACCACTGTTTCATGTGGCTTTTAGTGTAAAAATCCTAAATGTTTCCACAATTTTCAATGTTTTACAGATCTCCATGTTTAGTATTTATGTGTGTATGTACACGTTATTTAGTTAGTTAGTTATTTAGTTCTGTCAACAGGGGATGCAAACTGATTCATAAGTTCCATTTTGGGGCCAACTCATGATGCATACAAAAAAGTATGTAGATAATAACAAAAACAAGTTTTTTTTTTTTTTGCAAAAAAAACCCCACTATAATAGTAAGTACAGTTATTTGGGGTGGCCACAGTGGTGCAGTAGTTAGCATTGTCACCTCACAGCAAGAGGTTCTCAGGTTCAGTCCTCGGCTGGGGTACCTTCTGTGCGAAGTCTGCATGTCCTCACTGTGGTCGCGTGGGTTTCCTCCCACATCCCAAAGACATGCTGTAGGTGGATTGGACACTCCAAATTGGCCCTAGGCATGAGTGCGTGCATGTGTGTGCCTTCCATTGAAGGTTAGGCGCTGGGCTGGCAACTCGACACTGTAAAACTCTACTGCCAATCATGAGAGGACAAGTGATCCGATGTGGCAACCCCTAACCGTGAAAAAGCCGAAAGAAGAAGAGAAAGTAAGCACAGTTATTTAGCAGCCTCGAACTTGAACTTAGAATCAGCATTTGAATACACCAAGTATTTTATCACATAGCGCTTACTCTGTCACTCCTCATACCTGAAATATGTTCAGGTACCCTGACTGTGAAAGCTCTGTTCGTTTCCCTTATAAAGTATACTCCACACCTACAAGATGCAATGTAAATCACCCATTTGATGGAGAATTATTATATGTTCTAATACTAAAAAAGTGTATACCTTACTGATACAAACAGACTTTACCTTGCTGCAGCTTTATACAATAACTGTGCTGACCACTCATATCTAAATATCTTGTCTTCATTCTTTCTCATACCTATTTTATGTTTTCTTTGTGGAATCTGACCCAACAACATATCATTCTAATATAGCATATCCACAGGATGGCAGTGATACCTCTTAATAGAGGATTTGCTATTCCCAGATTCCTTCTTTTCTACATGTTGCCAAATTAATGTTCCCTGAGCATCAGATACCCAATACAGAAGATGCCAAGGATGCCTATTTTCCACTGAAAATCACTGACCATGGTGTTTCTATATGTGCACTGGCAGTGATGCATTTGTTTTGGGGCCATTTCTCCATTTTTTTTTCTGTGTGTACAACCTCACTTTTGGTACGTGTAAGTTCTGTGGGTATAAGGTGCAAAGGGCTTGTATCCCTGCAAAAAAAAAAAAAGTTTGTTTTTGCCCTTGTGTATTTTGGAGATTGGTTTTTGGCACTGTGAATAATCAGATTTTAGGTACTTAGGTTTATTAGTGGAACCACATGTTTGTATCATATGAACAATGCTAGTCAAGCAATCACAGGGAGGCTAGGAAACCTAGCTATATAAATCTTTAAGCAGACACACTTAAAGGTTCTTGCCACCCTATACTAGGACTTAATAGTGCCTGCCTCCCAGATTAAGCAGAGCTGTACATAAGAACACTTGTTTAAATGTATGTGTGCCAATCCAATTACTAGCAAGAAAGGTAGACAAAATAATATTTTGCTTTACCTGTAGTAAAAATATATGAAAAATTTTTCTAGTAAATGATTTTTTCATTTCCATATTAAATCAGTTATTGGAAAATTCTACAATGACCAACATATATAGTCCCTTTGACAGCAAAAATTAGCTTGGTCAGCACAGGAAGCATATGGCAGATGCATAACCATTATAATATTTTATTTATGAATTGCAGATGATTGAGGCTATTTGTTGGACTTTTCCTCAAGTAGCAAAGGCATGAATGGCAGGTTTCATACAGTTGGCACACACAGCTGGATAGCCATTGTTAGGAAGTACATACAAAACAGAGCCAGCAGAGTGATATATTTCAGCCATTATTAGGCAGTACATACAAAACAGAGCCAACAGAGTGAGATATTTCAGCCATTATTAGGAAGTACATACAAAACAGAGCCAGCAGAGTGAGATATTTCAGCCATTATTAGGAAGTACATACAAAATAGAGCCAGCAGAGTGAGATATTTCAGCCATTATTAGGAAGTACATACAAAACAGAGCCAGCAGAGTGAGATATGTCAGCCATTATTAGGAAGTACATACAAAGCAGAGCCAGCAAAGTGAGATATTTCAGCCATTATTAGGAAGTACATACAAAACAGCCAGCAGAGTGACACATTTCAGTCAGTTTAGTCTGTTTTCTACAGCCTGCACCAAGCAGCTGTCCCTCCTTTGACCCTACTAGTCTATGTACCCCTAGGCCTTCTTAAAGGCTGTTCCACACATTCCATATTATCTGACACCTTTTAAAGCAGTAAGTCCTCATAAACAGAATAAACCTGAATTCCTTCAGATGGTGAAGATGTCCTCTCCAACCAGTTCTGCCTTTCCATGTCCTTCTTCCTGTATTTCTTTGCTAACTGCCATTTCTCCAACACCCTTTATTTTCTCATTGTGCATGGTCATACTCCCAGACGTCTTCCCTCCTTCCTTTGGAATCCACTATATTATCTCACTTTGGAGCCTCCAGAAACTGACACTGTTTTTCAGATGGAGCTCTGTAAGGACTTAGTAACTGGAAAGACTCTTCCTTCACCACTTAATGTCTGTCCCCCTTGCTCTGCACCGCAACATTTTGTTCATCCCTAAGATTACCCTCCCTCACTGTTTTTGGTATAATTTATACCTGTAGCTACCATTTTGTAGACCTTCATTTACCGTCATCATATTTTTCCTGCCACTACATTATCACTGTGTAGCTATAGACCGCTGCACTTGTTGGAATTAAACCTTGACTGCCATTTTTCAGACCAAGCTACAATTTTACTCAGTGACCTTTTTTAATGTTGTCTTCTGTCTTCAGCTATCCCTGCTTGCAACACTGGTGTCATTATGGGACTTGGCCAACCACTCAGCTATATTCCAACATCTATGATCATACTGTCATCACTTGTGTTCCTTCCCCAATCACTTCCCTATATATACATCCTATTCCTTATTCCTGCTTGTCTTCATTTAACCTTTGGCATCCTGCAAGATGGAGTAAGTAGTCTTACTGATGTGAAGAAGAAGATGATGGCATTTTCTTAGAAATCCATTCTTTACCTCCTCATTATGCACTATCATGTAAGTTTCTGTTGGTAGACATCAAATTGTTGCCTTCTAGGAATGTTAACCTTTATTCCACAATCTTCCAAGTGATTTTTCCCATCATTAAGGCTATGCTGACCAGTCTCTTACTACTCTGGCATACCTTCTAGACTCCCCTTAATGCAGTGGAGCCACCATAACACTCCCTCAGTTTACTGTAACTATTTCCATATTTAGGGATCAGGTAAGACTTCTAAGTAGGGTTTATATATAAAGCATAGAAGACCAGTGGCCACTAAATGACGTAAAAGAACAAACTTTATTACAAAGGTAAGTGCTTTCATGCTACACAAGGTGCTTCTTCAGACCACACATCGCATCACAAACTAAGTGCAACTAATTATATAACAAAAAAAAAAAAAAAAAATCTCTTGTTTTCCCACCTTACTGAACTAGAGTAGTCCAGTTTCAGAGTTGCTGATCCCTGGGCTTTGTTTTTAGTTCCTGTTATTGATCCATTGCCTTATTAGGAAGGAGGGAAGTTTCTTTGCTTACCAGTGGGAGTGGGAAGCACTGAGCAGCCTTTTTGTCCGAATTGGTGAAGTTTCAGCCAGAAACTAGTAGTCTATTGGTCGTTTTGGGCCAATTCCTAGCTCCTTTCAGCCCCCTGCTATAAAACACGCTAAACACTTGTTTTCCAGCTTGTACCAACTCTGCACAGATCCTCGTGGTGGCCTGCAGAGTGATCCAAGCAGCAGAGAGCTAAAAGAGTGACTTTCTACCAGATATAAGTATTTTTGTGGCTTTCCCACTGTTATTAAGCTAGCGACTGCATTTCGCCTGTTTTACTGCTACTTTAAGTGATTTCTGCATTTTACACTGTTTATTGCACTTTAAGTTACTAATTGTTGCAAATTGTTTCTGTAGGCTACACACTAAAGTGCACTAGCCGATTTACAGCATTTATAGCATTTACTGTCTGTTTTTTCCTTATCTCTGTAATAAAACAAAAAATCTCTTGTTTTCCCACTTTACTGAACTAGAGTAGTCCAGTTTCAGAGTTGCTGATCCCTGGGCTTTGTTTTTAGTTCCTGTTACTGATCCATTGCCTTATTAGGAAGGAGGGAAGTTTCTTTGCTTACCAGTGGGAGTGGGAAGCACTGAGCGGCCTTTTTGTCCGATTTGGTGAAGTTTCAGCCAGAAACTAGTAGTCCATTGGTCGTTTTGGGCCAATTCCTAGCTCCCTTCAGCCCCTGCTATAAAACACGCTAAACTGTACTGCTGATCTAACCAGCATATCCTATAACTGAAAAGTTCATCTCTACTTGATTCCCAAGTAGACTATTCTCTATCTGTAAAGCCTAGCACTTACTCCTACAGTACTTGCACCTTGATAAAGCACTCTTATTATAGATAGTACCCCACCAGCCCAAAACCCACTTCCCCGGAGTCCTTTGAAAGTTCTTTATCTACTACTTCTAGTATGTCGAGGGATCAGTTGCTAGTGTCCTCTCCAGCTCAACTGGTGAACCTGGGAATATTGAGGCAATGTTACAATTGCCTCATGTACACAGACAATCCTCTCCTTCTCCCACAAAACACAAATACATGCGAGAGATGCAACTATACGGCCAAACTGGAGGCTGAGCTCTCTCAACATAGGACTGGCAAGACCAGACAGGAGGAGAAGGCAACCACACACAATACATACCCAGTCACACATGGTACCATCACAACTTCAAATCATACACATACTCACACAAAGACATACTCGGAGGCTCTGGTCAAAATTTACCAAAACAGCAGAGGCCACCAAAGCAGACACCCAAACAACTACCACCTCACGACCCAACACATGCAACACATAGACCACACAGTCAGAGTGTCAAACAGTCACAGCCCTTAAGGCCAAACAAAATGCCAGACACACTTGTCATTGGTGATTCCATAGTCAGGCACACTGACGTCCCGCTCACCAGACTGAGTAAGGAGAAGGTCACAGTAAGCTGCCTGTCGGGCGCTAGAATCCGCCACATAACGCAAGCACTCAGGTCTCTCAACAGCAGGTACAAGTACGACTCAGTCATTGTCCACGCTGGTGTCAACGACCTGAGACGCACCTCCTTGGACTACATGAAAAGGGACGCCGAGGAGCTCTCTGATTATGTAGCCCAGGCAGGTATGACCCTGACCTTGAGCAGTATCCTACCTTCACCTAGAATGATGCCACAATACAGTGATAAGATGATCAGCTTTAATAATTGGCTTAAATTCTGGTGTCATTCAAAGGGGATCCAATGTCTGTCTGCCTGGGATGACATGCTGGACAAGCCACGCTGCTTCAAGGGACGGCTTGCACCTGTCACCCTGGGCTTCCGGATATTGGCAAAGGCTCTTGCCACCCCCATAGTGCCTTTTTAGGCAAGGCTCAAATTCTACACCTACCACCCTAGAACACCAAAAGGAAACAAACTAAGGGTAATGCTGCTCAATGCCAGAAGTCTCAATCTCAAGATGCACGCACTCGAGGCCCTTCTCAATATGGAGAACATCGATGTCTGTGCTGTGACAGAAACCTGGTTCAAGGCTCCTGAGAGCACCCCAGCACTAACAGGTTTCACCTCATATCATACGTTCCCGCCCCAAAATCCGGACAACACCACCAAAGGAGGGGTGTCCATATTCATAAAGGACACCCACACCTCAAGGTTGGTGGCAACGCACGATGCATCGGAGACCATCCAGGTGCAATTAACCATAGGCAAGACTGCTCTGCAATTTGTAGCATGTTACAGGCCACCCTCTCAAACTCAGGAACCTCACATGGCCTTCCTGAAAACATTGGAGGGGATAAATGTATCTCCAAACACCATCATACTAGGTGACTTCAACTACCCTAATATAGACTGGGAACACTACTCAAGCCCGAACACTCTAACCCAAAGATTCCTGGAGTTCATAAACTCAAATGCCATGGAACAACTAGTCACCATCCCCACAAGAGGTGAAAACATACTTGATCTCATCATCACGAACATGGGACCAAAATGTTCAACACCGGAAGTATACCCCTCACTGGTGAGATCAGATCATAAACTAATCTCGCTGGAGGTCCTCATCCCGCCCCCACCTGAAACAAAAAAGACCACAGTGAAAAACTTCTCAAAAGCCGATTTCACACTTCTAAAAACTAGTGTGGTCTCCTTTAAGGCCCCTGAGCCAGTGGTAAACATTACTCAAACCGCTGAATCACTTACAAATGCCTTCTACCAGCACCTACAGGACTGCATGGATCAGGCAATCCCAAACAAAACTAAGACTCTCTGTACCAAAGGCAAGCGTCCAGTCTGGTGGACCCCAGCCATAAACAAGCTCTACAACAAAAGGAGGAAGCTACTACAAGATAGAGCAAAATCCTTGAAAGGTAAGACACCTTTGATCATTATAAGTAAAAACTAAGAGCTCTCATAAAATCATCCAAGGCAAATTTTGAGAGAAAAATCGCCAAGGACTCTAAAGACAATCATAAGGCCTTCTTTAGCTATGTTAGAAACCTAGGAGGAAACTCCCAGATATGCTCAGAATTAGTTCAAAATGATGTGAAAATTACTGAACCTACACACATTGCTAACATACTGGCTGACAGGTTCAGTGCAAACTTCTCCCCCCCAAAAGGAGAGATATCTATTCCAGAGGATTGTAGCCCCCCAAACATCTCCAACGCCCAGGTGAGAACTGCCCTCACTATTGCAAAAAACACAGCATCCATGGGACCGGATGGTGTCCCCGGCTGTGTGCTTCATGAACTCAACGAGGAATTAAACCCACAGTTAGGACAGCTGTTTAATCTTAGCCTCACCTCAGGATACGTACCCAAGGAGTGGCGCACGGCGACTGTGGTCCCACTTCATAAGGGCGGTGCCTCCACAGACCCTGGAAATTACCGCCCCATTAGCTTGACAAGCCTTATCTGCAAAGCCATGGAGAGGATCATAATGGAACTCATAAATAAAGACATAGGGAACTTGCAGACTTTGGATCCAACCCAGTTTGGCTTTGTCAAAGGCAGATCCTGCCTCTTAAACTTGGTTGACTTTTTCGAGACAGTCACCAAGGCCATTGATGAGGGAAAGGCAGTCCATACAGCCTACCTCGACCTGGCAAAGGCCTTCGACACAATACCCCACTCAGGTATCATCGAAAAACTCATCAGCTTGAATGTAAACCCATACATCACAAGATGGGTTGCAAACTGGCTAAGCGACAGAACCCACAGGGTCAGAGTTGCTGGAGCCATGTCAGACTCAAAGCCTGTCACAAGTGGTGTCCCACAGGGCTCAGTCCTGGGTCCACTCTTGTTCGGCATCTACTTTTCTGAAGTACAAGCAAACACAGGAGGGTTATGGCTGACAAAGTTTGCAGATGACTGCAAACTGGGCCATAGTCGAAAACACATCTGACACAGATATCCTCCAGAAGGGCCTCACAGAAACGGATAACTGGTGCCAGAGCCATGGCCTGAAGTTAAACGCCAAAAATGCATAGTCATACCCTTCGGGAAAAACAAGGTTACCCCTAGCTACCATATAGGTGACAATCCACTGAGCACAGAAAAGTCATCAGGGATCTGGGGACCCAAGTTGACAGTAGTCTTCGCTTGACACTCATGTTGCTAAAGTAGTTAGGAAAACCTTCTATATCGCCCACCTGATCATGAAGGGATTCACATCTAGATCAAGGGAGGTCATCGTCCCCTGTACTCATCACTCATTAGACCTATGATTGAGTACAATGCCCTGCTCGAATGTATCTGACCAGACACCTGATGCAGCTTGAAAGGCCCCAAAAGTTCCTCACCAAAAGGATAAAGGGTCTCAAAAATATGTCTTATGCTGCCCGACTGAAAGAACTCCAGCTTTATTCAGTCTCATACCGCTTGCTCAGAGGTGACCTGTGCCTGACATATAAGGCCATGTCAAACCCAGATTTGATGAATATGCTTCACCTCAAAAATCTAGATCCTCAGAACCACAAGGGCGGAGACTTAAACCTTGACACGGTTATAAATAGAACGTGCTGGAGGGACAGATTCATCACCCAGAGACTCCTATGCTGTGGAACAAAATCCCGGTACATGTGAGGCAGAGCACCTCGCTGGCCTTGTTCAAGAGGAATCTTGACCAATGGATGGGAGATTGCAGATATACCCCAGGGATTACTTCAGTGTCACTGCTTGACAGAGGCACAGAAAAATGATAGGCATAGTTTTTATTCAAACTAAAGGGGTGGCGAAAGCCACATAACTATGGGCTAGGCTTATAAATGCCCTTGGGCAGATAGCCTAGTATGAACCTATGAACCTATGAACCTAAATATAGTACAAGCATTAGTGAAATAAATTACACAATCTCAAAACTGATTTTAATGGGACAGAATCATTCAGCCCCAAACCTCTAGTAAATTGTAATTCCAACATCAATCTATACTTAGAACATTCTGTTTTATTAACACTGTATTACAGGAAACTAGAATTCATAGTCATTTCCCTAGATGTTAACATGTTTTGCAAAAGCATTAGAAAGTTTTTATTTCTTAATATTGTAAAGATGTTCCATGAGCCATTCTTTCAAGAATTAATGGTTTTCCCAACATAAAAAACATAAGTTTCAAATACAGCCAAATATATCAAGTCTGAGGTTGTGCAATCAGCATACAGATCAAATGGCTAGCTTTTGCTGGTGTCAGGATGCAAAAAAATTGAGACGTGACATACAATTCCTGGCACCACAGTCATGACAAGGAAACATCCTCTTGCGATTAGAGGAGTTATGATGAAAATGATTGGACTGCTTGTAACACTGTTGTCTCTTTAAATACTTGCGGTTCTTAAATGGGAGCAATGGTACATCTAGTAATTTATTAAAATCATCATTTGTGTTGAGTATCGACCAAATCTTCTTAACAATCTCACAAATTGTACTTGCATAACTTAAATAAGGAGGTGGACATTTGAGAGGATTAAAAGAACCCCAAGCATTCTCATCAAAGTTATCTGCAAATTCAGATAAATGCAACCTAGCAGTAGTGTGTCTTAGGGATATATCCCCAGAGATCACATATTCCATTTCAGTCAATATATAGTCTCTATGTAAAAAATTAGTGTGCATGTCAATAAAACATCTTTCATTTCATCATTTGTGTTAGTCACTCTAGCGGCCCTTATAAACTATCTCTTCAACACATTTTTATGTACAAAATGAGGGGGTATACTAGATCTAGTTAATAACATATTTTTCTTCCAATCCTCATTATGTAGAGAGTTATTAACCCTCCTCTCAGCATCTTTATAAATCAGTACATCAAAAAATTCAATGGAATGTGGTGAATATTTAAAAGTTAAATGCAAAGATGCACTATTTGTGTGTAAAAATTTTCTAAACTCTTGTAACAACAAAGTCAAACCACTCCATACAAAGAAAATGTCATTTAGGAAGTAGAATAAATAGTGCATGCACTAACTAAAAACATGTCTGCATAAAACACAAGACTGTTCCCAGAGTACCAAAACCATGTTGGCATACTTATTAGCGCACATTGTCCCCATAGTAACACCAACTTTCTTTATATAAAACCTCTCACCAAGGAAGAAAACACTGTTCTAAATAATCAATTCAAGCAACAAATGTGCTAAATTATTGCTATTGTTTATATCAGTATTATTAGAAAAGTATTTTTCTGTACCAAAGGTGTTTCGCTTAACCACGAATAGGGAATTAACATCCCTGGTGACAAAAACAAAATCACAACCGTTCCATCCACTTTACCACCTATATAAACCTGATAGATAATGTTTAGTATCCCTCAAAACCCTAGGCGCTTGATCCATGATAGGTTGTAATAGTTTTTCCATAAAAATGAACAAGGGTTCAGTTGACCAACCACTACCAGACACTATTGGCCCATAGGAGGTGTCTGCAAACATTTACGTACCTCACGTAGGCCATATAACATGGGGGCAACCAGGTCCACAGCATAAAAATGCACAAATAAACTAATATTAATTAATCCACTCATATGCTGATCGTGTGTGTGTGTGTGTGTGTGTGTGTGTGTGTGTGCGCGCGCATTAACACTAGCAATTAATTCATCAACTTGAATTAATTTCAACATATTTAGAGCTAGTATTCAACAATAAAGAAATCTGATTTATATAAAATTCAGAATTCATCACAACAATTGCACTGTCTTTATCGGCTGGTCTAATTTCAATGTCCAAGTTAGATTTCACTTCTCAAATGCAGATAATTCATCTTGCTTCAGATTACAAAACTTACCTCTATGATCATCACAAAATATCTAAAAAATGTCCCACTCACAAATCTGCAAAATGCTTTGATTAAAGGATGTTGAACAGGTATAAAGGCACTAGAGGTCTCCTGAAAGGTGTATAAGCAGATTCATTATGAAGATGACACTTTAAAGTAACATTCCTCACAAATAGTTTTAAATGAATTAACATGCCCACAATATTGGCCATAGTCACTGGAATAAAAGATAAACATTTATTTAACACTCTCTGTTGAGCTTCAGTCAAAGAAAAATATGATATATTAAAAATCAAATGACTGACATCATGCTACGCATTACTGTGTCTCTGGTTAGCTGTGCAGAAGTTTGCCTTCACCTGTATCCACTCTTAACCTCTGCTCAGTGATATCCCTTATTTCGATTTTTCTTCCACATGTACCAGTTCTGGCAGAAACAGAAAATCCAAAAGGATGGGTAACTGAGCACTCAGAGCTGAGAGAACAGGAATATTTGCCTGGGCATTTGCTGTAGATGTAATATTATCCTCTGCAGTTACATGTCTAGGAAAATCAATACATTTTAAAATAAAAAAATCAACACATGTCAAGCACTGACAGGCTTGAGCAACAAAAATATGTCCCTTGCAAAATGCATCATATGACTTTGCATTTTCTTACATTTCTTAGCTTGTAATCTGCTCTCATAAGATGGCACCAAGGATGTTACCATCCATCTGACTGATGTAAAGAGATGTCACTTTGTGAAATATTATACTGCAGGCTTAAAATAATCAATCAATACTTGCATATAACTGAGGTTTAAATCCAGGTTCAGTGTATGCCAGCTCTTTAACATTTCTGGATTGGTGCTCTCATAGGCAGGAATCTTCAAAATGTGTAATCCTCTAGCAACAATCTTAAACTGTATGTAGGCCTCAAAAAGAATTGGTGACATTGCAGCATCTTATACTTAGACATGTTATTCTCAGGGTTCCTATTAGAAGACTGAAGATGCATTCTTTCGAATGCGTCTTGGTCAAACTTAAAAGACTGATACGGCAAAATACAGAAGCGGCTTTTAAGCAAATTCTTTCCTTGGGAAAGAATTTGTTTGGCCACTTTGTTACTTTGCCGTTTTTGGCACTGTAGTGCGGTCTTGAAGTTGGTATATTTAAGTAGCGGGCGTGTGAGGTTGAAGCCCCCCAGTTAATGTAATGTTTAAAGTGTTTTGTTTTTTAATTTTAATTTTTTTTTTTGTTGGAACAGCAATTTTTTTTCTCTTGGAAAAAAATGTTGTTCTGACAGTTCGACATTGTAAGCTTTCGCTTACATAGGGTCGATAATCACCATTCACTTTTTTAAGCGTTCAGTGATCTAATATAGACCCTTATTCTCCACATACTTCTTATCCTAGAGTATATTTCATCTTAGATGTTGCAGTTTTATCCCCACCACCTCCTTCTCAGCTGCACTCTTCTATCACCACATCCATTCCCTTGTCATCATTTGTACACATTTTACTTCATGTACTGGCGTTCTAGCACCTTCTACTTAGTGAACAGTGAGAAAAAAACCCTCATTCTTATTTCCTGACTGATAAGTGCTTTCCTTTTCTTAATGCACAGGGCCAGGTCCCTTTACATGCCAGCATTAACCCCTCATAGCCTTCCTTTTCATTACTCCCCTTGCTTGTACACAGCTTTTCTGCTACACTTGATCTTTCCTCTTCTTTTTTGAGATGTAAGATCTCTCCTTTAACACTGAAGATTTCGACCTTTCTTTTAAATAACAAAAGTCTCTTCTCCCATTGTCCTTCCCCTTTTCTGTACTTTTCTCTATTAAATTTGTGCAATTCTTTTGATGGTTTCTCATAGCAACCAAGCCCTTTGACATTTTGTAGTTCCATAGCTGTATATTTTCTCTGATCTTAATGCCGCTGCACATATAGTAAAACCATATAGAGGCACATCACTACTGGCTAGCAGTGCCCTCACTTCTACTCCTCCACTCCCTCCACCTCCACAGATTTGCTTTTCACTATCTGTTGCATGCTGTCATTTCTTGTTCCCTGATCTGTGCAGCTATCCATTGAGTTACATTTATTATCTCATTCCCTTTCTCCACCACGCGTGGAGTGTTCTAGCTAAATGTTAGTTGACTGAAATCTGTAATGCCGACTTCCTGGCTGGCCAGCAGTTCCTAGAACACATTCATAAATTACATTTTTGGAGTTATAAAACAATTTCCAGAATGTATCCCCCAAAAGTGCTGCTTCGTAAACCCCAGATGATGACCGTTTTTGAAGATTATACATTTTGTAGCTGCAAGAACACAAAAGACAGGCTTCAACACAAAAAGTGCCAGCCAAACACTATGAAAATGCCAACTACCAGAAAATAAGCCATAACCCATAGCTACTAGGTCAGCTTTTTATTTGTTAATTTAAATTTCAGCACATTGCATTAATCAATCCAGTCGTATTACTGATTTTTTACATAGCTTACTTAAAAATGGACTGCTTACCATATCTAATTATCTTTTTTCTTTATAATGCTTCTTCCCTATAATCAGCCAGGAATGCCAAGTTCACATCCCCCAGTCCTACCACCACTGTTAAGTGCTTAAACAGATCCAGTGTTGCTGTTTAACAATCATACCTGATTTTGCATATCCTCTTCTATGTACTCCATCTCTTGGCTTGACATCCTCATTTCCTGTTACCTTCTGCCATCTTTTCCAGATCTCTTCAACAAATCACCCTTTGCTTTCCTGAATATCCATTAGTCCCCAGTGGCCTAAAAGGTAAGGCGTTGGCCTCCTAAGCCAAGGATTGTGAGTTTAAGTCCCATCTGGGGTAATATAATCTTGATACAAGTGCAGCTTTTTACATGATTGATCATGCTGAATATGTGTCCCAGGCAGGTATGTCCCTAGCCTTAAGCAGCATTCTACCATCACCAGAATGATGCCTCACTACAAACAGAAAATACTTGACTTTAACAATTGGCTTAGTTTCTGGTGTCATTCCAAGGGGATCCAGTATCTGACAGCCTAGGAGGACATGATTAACAGACCATGATGCTTTGGCAGAGGTGGCCTTCATCTGTCTTCCCTGGACTTCAGGCTTCTGGCAAAGGTTCTTGCCTCCCCCATAGTGCCTTTTTTAAGCAAAGTCATGAGCACAAAATGACCAACATGAAAAATTCTTCTAAATGAAATTTAAAGGTCATGCTGCTAAACGCTAGGAGTCTTAGCATGAAACTGCACTCATTGCGAGCATTCCTTGCCCTGGAGGATGCTGACATTTGTGCAGTCACTGAAACCTGGTTCAAAGCTGCAGAGAGCACCCCAGCCTTACCATGTTACTCATGCTACCATACTTTCAGACTGCAAATGGAGGGCCACAAAGCCAAAGGAGGTGGAGTTTCAGTATTTATCAGACATACACACCTCCAGGCTGGTCAAATGGTATGATGCACAGGAGACACTCCAAAGGCAGTTAACTGTTAACAAAACACCTATTCAAATCATAGCTAGCTACAGACCACCAACCATGACTCAGGATGCCCACTCCACCTATCTGGACTTACTTAAATCCATCAAGATTCAACCCTCTACCCTGATCCTGGGTGATTTAACTACCCAGCCATAGAGTGGAAGACATATTCTAGCCCAAACATGAATGCCCAGAGATTCTTCGACTTTGTCAATGCCAGTGCATTGGATCAGCTGGTTGACACCCCTACGAGAGGTGAAAATATCCTGGACCTGGTCCTAACCAACATGAGTAGACATTGTAGCACCCCTATAGTGTCATCCTCCTTGGTAAGATCTGACCATAAAGTGATCACTTTTGAAGTCATCATCTCCCTTGACCCCCCCCCCCCCCCGTCAAGGTCAAACAAAAAAACTTTTCCAAAGCTGACTGCAATCTCCTCAGTGCAGGTATAAGTAGCTTCACAGCCACCATCCCTTCAGCAGGAACTATTACTAATGTCCAAGCCTACTCCAAAAAACTATATGAACACCTACATAGTTGTATGGACTCAGCAATACCTGACAGGATGAAATCATCTATCTCAAGGAAGAGTAAACTTGTCTGGTGGATAGCAATAATAAAGGAACTCTATAATAAAAGGAAAAATTGCTGTCCAGGACCAAGAAGAAGCAGATGCCAAGTTGAAAGCTATCTCTCCTTTGTCCGAACAAGCAAATAAGGTCACTGGTGAAATCCTCTAAGGCTAACTTCGAGTCCAAATTGGCCACATCCATTAAGGACAATCACAAGGCAATCTCAAAGGTAATACCCAAATCTGCTCTGAATTGGTGGTCAATAACACCACACACAAACGCCATCAATATATTCACAACCTGCTGGCAGACAGGTTCAGTGAAAACTTCACCCCCCCTGTCCCCCATCAGTAAACCAGGAACATCCCCAGCACCTGCCCCCTCCCCTCATCACCAAGGAGTAGGTCTTCAACGCTCTTTTAAAGGCAAAAAATACAGTCTCCATGGGACCTGATAACTTCCCTGGCTGTATCCTACATGAACTCAGGCATGAGCTCTCAGCTCCATTAGGCACCCTATACAACCAAAGCCTGAGCACCAGCTTCATCCCAGCCGAATGGAGGTCAGCCACTGTCATCCATCTACACAAACGTGGATCGTCCACTGACCCATGCAATTATAGACCCATCAGCCTAACTAGCCTGATCTGCAAGGCCATGGAATGCACTATCATGGACCTTATAAACACGGACATTGGCAACCTCCAAAAACTTGACCCCACACAGTTTGGTTTTGTCAAACGGAGATCATGCCTGTTAAACTTGGCTGACTTCTTTGAAAGAGTCACCAAAGCCATGGATGAGGGGAAGACAGTGCGCACCACCTACCTTGACCTAGCCAAAGCCTTCGACACTATTCCCCACTCCAGCATAATAGACAAACTCTCCCAGCTAGGCATCAACCCATATGTTATGGGATGGGCAGTTAACTGGCTCATTGATAGTACCCACTCAGTCAAAATAGGAGAAGGCACCTCTAGTAGTAGACCCGTAAAAAGTGGTGTACCCCAAGGATCAGTCTTGGGGCCTATACTGTTTGGGATATACTTTTCTGAAGTGCAAGCCAAAACCAAAGGTCTGTGACTGACCAAGTCTGCAGATGACTGTAAGCTGAGTGCTATCCTAAATTCCCCTAGTGATGTGAAGATCCTTCAAGAGAGCCTTACCCAAACTAATGACTGGTGTCAGAAGCATGGCCTCAAACTGAACACCAAAAAATACATCATTATCCCCTTTGGGGAAAATGGCATCTCCACTAATTATCAGATTAATAACAACACACTAAGTACGCAATCAGTTGTGAGGGACTTGGACACCCAAGTTGAAAGCAACCTGACTTTTGACCACCACGTTGCCTCTATTATACAGAAGGCTTTCTACATGCCCCACAGCATAAATAATGGTATTTCATCCAGGAACAAGGAGGCCATAACATCCCTGTAGTCCTCCCTTATCAACCCCATTATCAAGTACAATGCCCCCTTTGGCATGTACCTTGCCAAGCACATGCAGCAGCTGGAGAGACCACAGAGGTTCCTGACCAGGAAAATCCATGGTCTCAAACACCTATCCTATACAGATAGGATAAAAGCCCTGTCTCTCTACTCAGTCTCATATAGACTGCTCAGAGGTGACCTGTATCTAGCATACAAGGTCATCTCAGATCCAGCCTTGATGGAGTTGCTGCATATCTGTAAGTCAAACTCTACTCATGCAACCTGAACACGCAAGGCTTCAATCTGGTCTGTGATATTAATAGAACTTGTTGGCGGGATAGATTTGTTTCCCAAAGACTCCCTCATCTCTGGAATAGACTCCCTGTCCATGTCAAGAAGAGTACCTCTCTAGCCCTCTTTACGAGGAACCTGGACGACTGGATGGGAAACAGAAAATACACCTCTGGGATCCCGCCTATGTCCCTGCTGGACAGGGGAAATAGGTGCTGAGTTTGTGGGAGCATGGGCAAAATTTTTGACTAGGCTTATAAGGGCCTCCAGGCCAATAACCTAGTATCGTCCTATTAACCCATATGTGAACAAACCACTGTGATCTATTTTCCCTGACCTTCTTTGCAACTGTAACTACTTTGGCTTCTTAACTGATAGAGAACCATTTCTCTGTCTGTCCCATAGTGTTTATCCTACTACTTGTCTCAAGCACTTCATCTCTCTCATGTCAAGCTTCATCAGATTATCTGTCTGCAAGGCCTAGGTTTCTGTGTCATACCAAAGCACTAGTCACACCACTGTTTGTACATCTTACTTTCCAGAATTTTTTTGTCACACACTACCTGTGACACTTTGTCATAGTTGGCTTCAGCACCTCTGATTTGAGCTTTGACTTCTTTATTCAGGCTTCCTTTCTTCTCAACCATACCTCCCAAATAGTTGAAGTTGTTAACCTATTCCATTATTTTCTCTTCTGTCTCAGTTTTCAACTTCTTCTGATATTCTTCATTTGATACTATGACCACTGTCTTCTCTCTACATAGTTTCATCCCATGAGCCTTCAGTTTTTGCATTCAGCTCCCTATAATTTGCTTATATTCCTAGAAGAGTCTAGTTGTAGTGCTACATCATCTGCATACAGCAGCCTTGTTGATCTGACTTCTCTCTCTGGTTTGTTACTGTAATCGATCAACAGTATGAACAGGAGTGGGTTTGGACCTAAACCCTGGTGTACATCCATTAGCACTAGGAAACCCTCTGTGAGTCCAAACACTATTTACACTAGTGCCATTGTGTCCTTGTTCTTAGCTTGTGCTAATTCTGCCAATGTTTCTTGAACTTCAATCCCTTAAAGGACTGCTCAAATCAGCTTTCTTTGAGCTGCATTGAGTATGCACTCAACTATAAATGAATGGGATGCTTTGCAAAAGCTAAATAATTACTTTTTATACCTTCTGACAAAGGTAACAATATTGTATTGATGCATTTACTCAATACTACTTACATAGATAAGATACATTTAATATTATAAATATAATATTTGTTACTTTTTATTGTTTACCTAAAGTACATAAAAGTATGTCCAAGCTACTGGGTAGACCCATTGTTTCTTATTGTTACTGTTTTCATACTATGTGTCTGTCTTTTACATGAATATTTATAAAGATATGTTATAACACATCTTTTTGTATTACAGATGCATGTTTTTTTGACAAAATATAAGTTATTGTCTGGGATTCTGGATATGTATTGGTTTGTTTTGGATGTGAAAGGTATGAAGACCAATAGCATACATGGTCATGGTGATGAAGTTCTAAATTACCTTTTAAGTGATTACTCACTGACAAATTAAGTTATAGAATTTATTTATTTATTTTTGTTGAATAAAGGGTACAGCTATGGCTGTCCCAATATATGACTAGGTATCCCAATCTCGCCAAGGGACTGTTTGAGATAGAATATATGTATGGCTGTCCCTTTATTAAGAAATATGTTTTATGATATTTTAGTTTTACTGATGATCTGAATTTTATGTCTAAAGAGAGTGTAGAAGAAGTAGATGATTTTAGTAATCATTTACAGGGGAATAGTGTCAATTTTCTATTTAATGAAGGAATAACTTTGGAAAATACAGTAATAAAAATCCACGTACGAAAGCACAATGAAAAAGAAAACCAGCCAGCAATAGCGTACAACCTTTTTTAATTTCCGCTTTCGTCACTCGACTTCCTCAGAATGCAACAAAACATAACAAATCACACACTTATATACCCACAGTAATACCATACAAATAGATTATTAAAAACAATTAATTAAAAAACATACAGATATATTTCTGAGGGTCCCTATATCATAGTTGAGACGATTGACAGGACACTTAAGGTTGATGGTTATGCTGATTGTAACTCCACGGGAGTGGTTTACATTGCTTTATGTTTGACGTGTCCGGCTTTTTATGTCGGCATGACTACCCGATGCCTTAAGACTAGAATTAGGAAACACCTCTATAGCATTAAAACCAGGGATGAGAATAATGCCCTTTTTAAACATTCAGAGGTTTGTTCATCCTCTTTTTTTAAAAAATTTTTATTTTCTGTATTAGAAACTGTTCGTCCTGATTTGAGAAGGGGTGACTTTAAGAATTACCTGGAACAACGTGAAACAATATGGCAGATTAGATTAAATTCTGACAAATTTCCAGGTCTTAACGATGCTATAAACATTAAATGTTTTTTAAAGTACAGAAAATTGCACATTAATAAAGACAATAACATTAGTTTGTTATTGAGATAGTACATGATACGTTTTTTAGATAATTGTTTTTAATAATCTATTTGTATGGTATTACTGTGGGTATATAAGTGTGTGATTTGTTATGTTTTGTTGCATTCTGAGGAAGTCGAGTGACGAAAGCGGAAATTAAAAAAGGTTGTACGCTATTGCTGGCTGGTTTTCTTTTTCATTGTGCTTTCGTACGTGGATTTTTATTAGTGGTTTTTTGGTGCTATTTGGATTTTTTGGAAAATACAGTATTTTGGACTGTTAAATTACACAGCAGAGTGGACCAACATGTAAATACATGCATATATAGGAAGGAAACAGATAATTCATTTTAACATGGAGAGAGTTGCTTTTGTAAATTAGATGCACCTAGGCGTCCCTGTTCCACTGATAAAGTCAAGTTTCTCCAAAGTTAATGTACTCAACTTTCCACTGCAAAAGATACCACTTAATCTCTTGTTTAAATACTCCCATACATTTTCGGGTTTGATTGAAGATTGTCCTGCAGGTATGCCTAATGGCAACACAAACATTACTGCCTTCATTAATTAATATATTTTCCCACGTAGCACATTTTTGAAGAAACTTTTGCTTCACCTCTAACCATGTGTCCCTGGCACCCTACATTAACTAAATCCCAAGGTAACTAATTTTGTCATATCCCCAAAGATATGAAAAATTTTGAACTAAATCAGAAGTCGGTGTAGAGTTTATTGCCATTGCATTTGTCTTTGTACTGTTAATTCAATAACCTGAAATACATTCACAGAACTGCAGGTATTCTCATTTCTCCAGTAAATAATTATATCATCTACAAATGAACCTATCTTTTCCTCAGTGCCATACCAATTATAACCCTGTACATAACAGACCCTAAGTTACTCTGCCACTGCTTCAAGATGCAAAACAAACAAAAGTGGTAGAAAGACACCACCTCTGTCTAGACCCTCGCTAGAAAAAATATCCAAGAGTCTACCCTCATTGTGATACAAGCCCCAGATCCTTGCTATATAGACCCCTTACCATCTCCACCTTACAGATCCTTGGTATATAGACACATTCAAGAAAAACAACTGGAACAACATACTATAAAATGTATTCACAAAAAAAAAAAAAAAACAAAGCTTTCAGGTTCAGTAACCCTTCATCAGTGCAAGTTAAAACAACCAACTATATTCACATTTAAATACATCATTCAATTAATTATTCAATTTAACACAGCCAATAAAATAACAAAATCAATAACACCAATTGTTATTAATTAAAATGTACACTTAAAATGTAAACTATAAATAGCAGCTTTAGTTGCTCATCTCTAATTGCATGTTCATATAAAATTTAACAAAGTCAATATGTCATTTTATTTTAGATGAATCATTCTATCCTTTAAAACACATTTTAATGTAACCATCTTATTAATTCATGGGAAGATGTCTGCCTGCAGTAGTAAAATCCACTCATATTCTTTCAATTCAAGTTTATTATTTATGTCACCCCTCTTATATTTTTATGTACTGTAGTCAAAACTCTAAAAGTAAAATTGTTTAGAGTCATTCTCATTAATATGTTTCACCAATGAGTTTGTTAAATTATTTCTTCTTATGTCAGATCTGTGCTCTATTATTCTCTCCCTGAGGGGTCTAGTAGATTTACCTACATAGAAGCTTGAACAAATTTGGCATGTAGCCAGATACACTATGTTGGAAGTATTATACGTAGTAGAACATTTAAAAACATAAGTTTTTCCAGTAACAGGATGTATGAAATTACAATCAGTATTAACAGAGGAGCAACAACTACAACTATAGCAAGAGAAAATACCCTGCTTCATAGCAAATGTATTATTTCCACATTTAATGTCTTTATAACAAAACAGTTGTTTTATGTTCATACAATTATAAGAAAATCTAGGTTTGTCAGAAATAGATAGTTCTGGAATACTTTTCAAGATACTCCAGTTTCTAGTAATTTTTCTTTTCACATCATCACTACATCTACTATATGTAGTGAGATACCGAAGTATGTTCTCATTTGTCTTTTGTCTATTATTCTTATACAAGATACTATTTTCACTAAAATAAGGTGGAATTTCTGAATCTCTTAAATTCATAATCTCTTCCCTCATACTATGTAGCAAATTTTCATCATAGCCTCTCACTTTTAACTCATCTGTGATATCATCCTTCTGTTGGTTACATTTTTCTTTGCTAGTATTCAATTTACAAATATGTGTATATTGTTCCTTAATAATTCCTCTAAATAAGTAGGGAGCATGCATACTGGTATAATGGAGATATTGATTTTTATGCACTGCTTTCATATGTACAGATGTTTGTATATTGTCTCCATTTCTAAATATATCTATATCCAAAAATTGAATGCTATATGGTGAAGTAGTCATAGAAAAATACAAAAAAATAGGACTAGTATTCATGAACTCAACAAATTCACTCAGCTCAACTTCTGAAATAAAAAAACAGATCATCCACAAATCTTTTGAAAAAAGCTACTTTAGAACTATAACATCGCAGAACATTGTATACAAATTCTGTTTCCCATTTGTCTAAAACTAGATTTGCATAGGTATTGGCAATGGGAGTAGCCATTGCCACTCCTGATACTTGATGATAATACTGGTCATTAAAGACAAAGATGTAGCTGTCTAACACAAGTTCAAGTAGTTCACAAATAGTTTCTGTTTACGTGGTAGTATACCTTGTTTACAAAGAAGTTCTCAAATTGAATGTATACCATACTCTTTGGGAATCACTGCAAATAGTGATTTTATATCAAGCACAACAAATATAAATGGCTTATGTTTGCTATTTGCAAAAAAAATGATAAAGCTGTTTCAAAAAATTACCAGTGTCTTTGATGTAGCGTTAGATAACAAGCTGAAACATTTTGCAAGAACAAACAAAATTGGTTCAATAGACCTGTTCTTGATATTCTTGGCCTCACTGGTGGTTCACTAATAGACTTGTGGACTTTAGGGAGCACATAGACTATGGGTATTGTAGGACATGATACTGTAAATTATTGAAAATTTCACCACTTATATCACTCATTGCTTGTAAATTAAATATAGATAAATTAATGTTACTGATAATTCCTTTAACCTCTACACTGGATATTTCTGTAAAGGCATAATTATCAGATAAAATAAATAGCTCTCATATACTTATCTTTATCTATAATTACAACCACCCCACCCTTATCTGCCTCTTTGATAATAATATCATCATTTTTACATAAAAGGTGTAGGGCTTGTCTCTCATTCATAGATAAATTATAACACTTTTTAAAATTTAACAGTTAATAAAATAAAATCAATATGAACCCTATTTTTGTACACTATTTCTGAATGTACCTCCTGCAATACCACTAGTTGTATGTATAAATGCATTTTACCTATTGCTGCTAACAATGAACATTGCCTTGAATACCTGTTACTGGGAATTGTAAATATTGTTTTTCACTCTGTTACCTGTATTTTTCACACTTTGGTACCTCTCTATACACCCTATTGCTAACCACCTCTGTTCTTTCAATGACCTTTTGTTTTCCTAACCCTCATTATTCTTATTTTTGTATTCCAGCATTAAAGCCTAGTGCTCCTCATCGGGTTGTCCCCTCCCTGCTGGCTTATCTCTCTTGGTTTCCCTGAAGCTATGAAGCTGGCTATCTGTACTGGCACCCAGGAAGCACCCCTATCTCCTCTTGAGTGAAGGCTGTTTAATTCCTAATCTCACCTGTATTGGCTGTACGTCCATTTTTGTTTAATTTACTTGGTGTTTTTGTCCTCTTGTGGGTGGCACACACGTAGCACAAGCTAAAGTTGCTTCTATCCCTTACTTACCTGCATTCTATTTAGTCACCTTATCCCCTTGCATTTATTTTTTGCTACTCCCCTGCCCCTGCTAGTCTTCCTATAGCTGTGACATCCTGCTTGCCTTGCCTTTTCTGTCTCCTCACTGTCTTTCCATTACTTTTTTCTGGCTGCTGCACTCCTTTCTCTGTTCTTCCTACCTTTAGTTCACTTACGACTGGGTCTTACATATTAATACCTGCTTACTTTCTAAATTCCCTCCCAGTGTCCCTCTGCAAACTGTATATTTTACTTACCTATACCTTGCACCTACTGTCTCCTTGTATTCTGACTGTACCCTTTCATGCTTTTTCA
This sequence comes from Protopterus annectens, assembly GCF_019279795.1. Lineage (NCBI taxonomy): Eukaryota > Metazoa > Chordata > Ceratodontiformes > Protopteridae > Protopterus > Protopterus annectens. The sequence goes on from NC_056744.1 coordinate 1,263,613,607, forward strand.
CCTAACTCCGCACCTAACTCTGTAAACTATACATTTTCCCACTTATACCTGTACCTGTTATGTACTTGTATACTGCCTGCACCCTCTCAGGTTCCTTAACTAACTCTCCCATACTTGCTTTCTAAACTACGTAGTATAAGAAACTCGTAGTGTTCAACTTCCCTGCTAAGCTGATTGATTCCGCTCTCCTCTCTAACTGTTTCTGCCTCGCTTCGCTACCCTCCCTACCCCCTTATCCCACCCACCCCACGTGTCCTTAGCTTTATACCCCTCACACCACACCCCCTTTATAACTTACACCTATCACTGGCTCGTACCTCATCTACAACTTCCCTCTCTACTATGCCTTCCTCAATTACCTCTCCTATCTCCTGTCTATACTTAAAGCTACATACTTACCTTGTCTCTTCCATCTAGCTTCACATCCTTAAACTATAGTCTTAGCCAAGGTCTTTTAGTCTATTCCTCTCTTTCACACCTCAACATGTCTACAAAAATCCACAATCCTACTTCCATGACCTCTGTAAAAGACAATACTCTAAAAATACTAATACTCCTGCTTATTACTTTGTTTTCTCTCACAATACCCTATTTCTTAACCTCTTATGAATCTAAACTTAATTTCCACTTTAACTACTCACCCAAACATACAGCCTCAAATTGCAAAAGCCTAAACTTTACTCATTTAAACATTACATCTACCTCTAGTTACCTCTTAGCTAAATATCACAGACTGTCTCACATTAAAATTCAAAACCTCTTGATTAGGAAACTAAAATATTTACTGAACTTCCCTAACAAATCTCACTTGGAATACAACCACTCTACCTTGGTAGATGGCGACATTCACCCCAACCCAGGTCCATCAAATATTTCAGCTGAAGCTACACCTGCTTCACTAAACTCATCTCTTCTATTACCAACCTCCAATACAAATACTCTACTCATAGGGCACCTTAATATCCGAAGTGTCAATAACAAAATCACCCAACTCCACTCTCTTCTTGAACACCACTCCTTTGATATTCTCTGTTTAACTGAAACCTGGTTAAAACCCTTTACTAAAGACACTGAAATCATTCCTCCAGGTTACAATATCTTGAGACTCGACCGCAATGGTAAAAAAGGCGGAGGAGTAGCACTACTATTCAAAACTGAACTAAAATTAACATTAGTACCCCATGATAACCTTGGCTTTACTAAAACTGAACTTCTTATCTCAAAGCTGCAACTAAACCCCAAAAAATCTATCTATATTATCTGTATATATCTACCTCCTGGAAATAACTCCCCTACCTTAGAAAATATCCTCAGTTGGGCCACATCCACCTACCCACAAGAAACCATAATACTAGGAGACCTCAACCTTGACTGGTCCTCAATAACCACTAACAACCCAACATCTCATATTAATCTCCATGGCTTTACTCAGACAATAAACACCTCTACTAGGATTAACAATCCTAATAACAAAGAAAGTATTCTTGATTGGATTTTGGTAAACAAACCTCTAGTAAAATATCAGTCTGGAATGCTACCTGATGACATTAGTGACCACAACCTAACCTATATTATAAGACAAAAGAATGCCTCTACCTATTCTCCTATATATAGGACCCTACGTGACCTCAAATGTTTTAATCCTACCCAATTTAAAACTGAACTAAAGGCCTGTAACTGGAACCCACTAAAAACACTTCCTCTTCAAGAAGCTGTTAATTACTTTAACACCACATTCCTAACAATTCTAGATAATTATGCACCAAAACGTTCTATCAGAATTAAATCTAAGCCAGCCCCCTGGCTATCTAAAGATACTACACAAAAAATGTCACTTAGAAACAAATCTTGGTTAAAATGGCGAACTAGCAAATCTCCCATAGACCAACAGACTTTCAGACACCTGAGAAACAGTACCAAAAAAGCTATCCTCTCTGATAAAAGGAGCTATTATAGCAATCTTCAGCAAGTGAATCACAATAACCCTCAAAAATTCTGGTCAACCCTAAACAGACTTCTTCACCCTGGACAGACTACCACTCCCTCCCCTTCCGGGTCTGAAAGAATTTCTTCCCTTGATACTGCCAATACTTTCAACTCATTCTTCATTGATACTATTAATTCCTTGGCCTCCCATCTCTCCAGTGACAATACTAGCATCCTTGACCATGCATCCTCCAAACTACCAACCTTTAGGCTACAACCCATCTCCACTACCTTTATACAGAGATGTATTCTCAAACTTAAACCATGTACCCCCTCAGCTGACCAGCTTCCTTCTGAATTCCTTCAAAAAGCTGCCTCTGAAATCGCTTATCCCATATCCATTCTTATTAATAGAACTATAAATGAAGAAACCATACCTGATATCTGGAAAATCTCTCACATCATACCCTTACATAAAGGAGGTAACTCCTTTGAATATTCTAACTACAGGCCCATAGCCCTATTGTCCCCACTCGCAAAAATAATGGCAAAATGTGTTCACCATCAGTTAATGAATCACCTAATACAAAATAACATTCTTACAAACTGTCAACATGGCTTTAGGCCCTATCATAGCACAACTACTGCTCTGCTCTCCTTTACAGACTTTATTAACAAAAATCGCAACAATAATATCCTGTCTTCCGCTCTCTTTATTGACCTGCCCAAAGCCTTCGACATGGTTAACCACTCTCTCCTATTAAAAATTCTCGAATCTCTTTCCTTAGAAGCTAAGGCTATCCACTGGTTTAGTTCCTATCTCACTAACAGGAAACAGGCCGTCCTCTGGGATAACAAACTCTCATCTCTTCTACCAATTTCACTTGGGGTCCCCCAAGGCTCTATTCTTGGACCTCTTCTTTTCTCCCTCTTTATAAATGACTTACAAGTAGCTATTCCCCAGGCTACATGCATTCAATATGCCGACGACTCCACACTTATTTGCTCTGCTAAATCCATTTCTGAACTTCAAACTAATACTCAAGCTGTATTTTCCAAAGTCGAAACTTGGTTCCTAAAACGTTGCCTACTCCTAAACGCAAAAAAGACCAAACTCCTACGCTTTAAGCCTACTACCAGATCCCCTACATTTGACTTCACTATCTTGTCTAATAATGGAACCATTATATCACCTGACTCTACTACTAAACTGCTAGGTGTCACGATTGACAATAATCTTTCCTTTGACTGTCATATCAACAATACCATTAAATCTGTAAACAGGAAACTTGGCTCTCTATATAGAATCAAAACTTTTTTAACCTTCCCAGCAAAAGTTAATCTTGCCCACTCACATCTTATTTCCACTCTTCTCTATGCCTCACCAGTCTATACTAATCTCAAGAAAAACAATCTCTCTAAACTGTCTACCACTTACAATAACATAGCTAGATTTGTTACTGGGAAGCAATTCAGAACCCACCACTGTCTGAATCTGCAACAACTTAACTGGCTTGAACTGACAAACATGTTGCTTCTATCCCAACTTATGTTTGTCCAAAGAGCTTTTTACCAACCTCTTAATACATCTGTTCTTTCTAACCTCTTAACCCCCTACTCTAACCTGAACTCACTCCGCTCTTCAAGCAAACTGCTAGTTACCTTAACCAAATCTAATAACCTTGCTGGTGATTCCCTTTTCTTGAATACCATTGGGAAACTCTGGAATAAACTTCCTTCCGAACTTACTTCAATTGCATCTACTGCTCTGTTTAAACAAAAACTCAGAGTCTACCTTAAAAAACACTGGATATGTTCCTGCTCTAAGCCTGATTAAAATTTTTTGTTGTTCTCCTCCTCATGGCTATTGTCTATCTTTTCTGACAGTACATATCTCTTTAAATCTGTACTTTCTTTCGATTAATGTTCTCTCTTTTCCTTGGTTTTATGCTTTCTCTCAATGGTTCTAAAGATGAAATAATGTTTAATATGTTGTTTAATACCTTTACTCTGTGATTAATTATCTTGTCTTGGAGTTAAAGTCCTACCAGATTTTAATCTGTTATTATTATCATTTTTTTTACTATGTTGTATCTGTCTTGTCTAGATGTGGAGCTTTTCTCCCCGGGCCTCTGCTGAAAATGGAAATATATCCAGTTAGACTAGCCCGGTTAACAAATGTAAAATAAATAAAATAAAAATAAATTTCAACCATCATTATAATATTCACGTAATTGTGATTCACAGATATTATGAAACGCTGACACTATAGGTTAACTAAAGGGAATAAAAATAGCTGCTATTTATATTTTACATTTTAATTAATAATGATTTGTGTTATTGATTTTATTTTATTAGCTGTTAAATTGAATAATTAATTGAATGATGTATTTAAATGTGAATATGGTTGGTTGCTTTATTTTGCACTGATGAAGGGTTACTGAATCTGAAAGCTTTGCCTTTTTTTGTGAATAAATTTTATAGTACGTTGTTCCAGTTGTTTTTCTTGAAGTTCTACTATCTACAAACTCTTACTTCACCAACGTTCTTATTGTTACTGGTATTGGTATACAGGCACATTACCATCTCTGCTGTACAGATCCTTGGTATAGACACCTTACCATCTCTCTGCCTTACAGATCCTTGGTATACAGACACTTTACCATCTCTACCTTACAGATCCTAGGTATACAGACACCTTACCATCTCTGCCTTACAGATCCTTGGTATACAGACACCTTACCATCTCTGCCTTACAGATCCTTGGTATACAGACACCTTACCATCTTTGCCTTACAGATCCTTGGTATATAGACACTTTACCATCTGTGCCTAGTAGATCCTTGGTATATAGTACATTACCATCTCCCCTTACAGATCCTTGGTATATAGATACATTACCATCTCTGCCTTACAGATCCTTGGTATACAGACACCTTACCATCTCTGCCTTACAGATCCTTGGTATACAGACACCTTACCATCTCTGCCTTACAGATCCTTGGTATACAGACACCTTACCATCTCTGCCTTACAGATCCTTGGTATATAGACACTTTACCATCTGTGCCTAGTAGATCCTTGGTATATAGTACATTACCATCTCCCCTTACAGATCCTTGGTATATAGATACATTACCATCTCTGCCTTACAGATCCTTGGTATATAGACACCTTACCATCTCTGCCTTACAGATCCTTGGTATATAGACACCTTACCATCTCTGACATACAGATCCTTGGTATACAGACACCTTACCATCTCAACCTTACAGATCCTTGGTATATAAACACATTACCATCTCCACCTTACAGATACATGGTATATAGACACATTGCCATCTCTGTCTTACAGATTCTTGGTATGCAGACACATTGCCATCTCTGTCTTACAGATTCTTGGTATGCAGACACATTACCATCTCTGCCTTACAAATCCTTGGTATATAGACACTTTACCATCTATCCCTACAGATCTTTGGTTTATAGACACCTTACCATCTCTGCCTTACAGATCCTTGGTTTATAGACACCTTACCATCTCTGCCTTTCAGATCCTTGTTATACAGACACCTTACCATCTCTGCCTTACAGATCCTTGGTATACAGACACCTTACTATCTCTGCCTTACAGATCCTTGGTATATAGACACCTTTCCATCTCTGCCTTACAGATCCTTGGTATATAGACACTTTACTATCTGTGCCTAGTAGGTGCTGCGATAGCATCATTGCCTCACAGTAAGACACTGTCCGGTTCGATTTTCAGCTAGAGCGTCTTCTGCGTGGAGACATTGCTGAATGGGCGTACCTTCGTTGAAGGTTGTGCATCAGGGCTGGTAACGCGGCACGTAAAAATCAACTACCAATCATTAGCGGACTGGAGTTCCGCTGTGGCGACCCCTAACCGAGAAAAAGCTGAAAGACACAAAAACAACAACCATCTCCCCTTACAGATCCTTGGTATATAGATACATTACCATCTCTGCATTACAGATCCTTGGTATAAAGACACCTTACCATCTCTGACTTACAGACCCTTGGTATATAGACACCTTACCATCTCTGACTTACAGATCCTTGGTATACAGATACTTTACCATCTCCACCTTACAGATCCTTGGTATATAAATACACTACCATCTCCACCTTAAAGATACTTGGTATATAGACACATTATCATCTCTGTCTTACAGATCCTTGGTATACAGACACATTACCATCTCCGCCTTATAGATACTTGGTATATAGATGCATTACCATCTCTGTCTTACAGATTCTTGGTATACAGACACATTACCATCTCTGCCTTACAGATACTTGGTATATAGACACATTACCATCTCCGCCTTATAGATACTTGGTACAGAGACAAATTACTATCTCTGCCTTCTTACAGGGGGACTCTCAGTTTAAGCTACACATTCTTCATACATTTCCAGGTAGCCCTACTGAAAGCCCTTTTGACATCCAACCCTATCATTCATTGAGGAATCTTCTAATTCTCTGCATCACCCTTAGTCGTCAATGTCTTAGTTTTATTATCAAACATCTATCAATCCTCTCCAAAACCACACAACTCTAAATTAAGTGGTGCTTACCTTCCTTAGGGATAACTGATATTTGTATATCTTTCCATGTAACAGGTCCCTATAAAATACCATTAACCAAATGGTACCAGATCTTAATGATTCTTTTCCCTTCAATTCAGTTTCCATACCTCTGTGGGGATACCAGCAGGTCCAGGAGACTTTCCTATCTTTTGAAAGTTTATTTCCCTGCTAAAATCTTCTGTTAATTCTTCTGACAGCTGTTATGCTTCCTCCCTTGATAGCTTAGGTAAGTTCCATCTGTGCAAACTATCTATCTCCAGGTCCATAGGCAACTGATGCAGTACGTATAACTGCCTATAATAATCTTCTATTATATTTAATATTATCCATTGACCCTTCTCAAGTCAAATAGTGTTAGGGTCTCTCAATGTCAGTACCAACATTTCAGCGTTTTGTTGGTATAGCCTCTGAGCACAGACTGCTACCAGCTTAGAGTCATTTAAACTATCTGTGTACTCTGATATCTCTCATTTACGTAGAAATTCTTCCTGTTTCAAGGAACTGACATTGTTCCAGACCTGCTCCCAGTATGCATGTTAAGGTTTTAATCCTTATCTATAACTTTTTGTATTACACTGCCATATCTTATCCATATGTTATTCATATGTCATCGGCCCAGATTTTTACCTTGCTGGATATAGCTTTTTTAATTCTGTCCCATTCCTGTGTGCTTTTTCCTAGCTTGTTTTAATATTGCTCAAAGCCTCTGTAAAATCTATATCCATCAAGAACTGATACCTTCTCTCTTCATGAGATAAGTAGGAAATCATCAGTGGTTCTTATGTGCTACCCTTCCCCTCTCAGTAGACTTAGAATCACCGGAACAAGAAAAGACAGTGCTATAGGGTGAATCAACTCCCCAAATCATTTGCTGATGCTCCTGAGAAATATAAAATCTATCTAGTCTTGCCCATGTTTTGTGGCATGCTTGACAACAGACATAGTTCATCTTTGCTCCCTCCCCTTTCTTGCATCTACCATTCCACAGGTGTTGAGATTGTGCTTCAGAAATGTCCCTTCGCTAGTCCTTCTCAGCATTCTCGGTTCCTTTGACACATCCTCTGTTACTAAATGTCCCTTCGCTAGTCCTTCTCAGCATTCTCGGTTCCTTTGAAACATCCTCTGTTACTAAATGTCCCTTCGCTAGTCCTTCTCAGCATTCTCGGTTCCTTTGAAACATCCTCTGTTACTAAATGTCCCTTCGCTAGTCCTTCTCAGCATTCTCGGTTCCTTTGAAACATCCTCTGTTACTAAATGTCCCTTCGCTAGTCCTTCTCAGCATTCTCGGTTCCTTTGACACATCCTCTGTTACTAAATGTCCCTTCGCTAGTCCTTCTCAGCATTCTCGGTTCCTTTGAAACATCCTCTGTTACTAAATGTCCCTTCGCTAGTCCTTCTCAGCATTCTCGGTTCCTTTGAAATATCCTCTGTTACTAAATGTCCCTTCGCTAGTCCTTCTCAGCATTCTCGGTTCCTTTGAAACATCCTCTGTTACTAAATGTCCCTTCGCTAGTCCTTCTCAGCATTCTAGGTTCCTTTGAAACATCCTCTGTTACTAAATGTCCCTTCGCTAGTCCTTCTCAGCATTCTCGGTTCCTTTGACACATCCTCTGTTACTACAGTCCAGTCTCTCTCTACTCATTAATATGCCTTGCTGGAAGCTCACTATTTCACTCATTATTTCCTTAATGTGTCTTATATCCTGATTTTAGTGGAGATACACAGACACCAACGACATCCTATATCCTAACCAGTTAGATCTTACCACTACAAATTTTCCTCCCTTGTCCTAAATCTCTTCTTCTTCACTTAATGGAGTCCCTTTTATTATCAGCATTGTAACTCACTTTTTCTACACCTGTCTAAACCTGTAGCAAAACCGTCTGAGACTATTTCACTTTTCGATCTGCCATTCTCCTTCACCCACAAGTGAGTTTCCTGAATAAGCACAACTTGCACTCTGGATTGGTCTAGATATGCCACCACTCTGTGTAATTTAAAGCGGTCTAGGATTCAATTAATGTTCCATGTTAATATAGCTCTAGATAACTGTCACTGTTGAAGGGACACCACTACCCCATGGGAAAAATGGGAAGTGGGGTTGTGGATGGATGTCCACTATTTTTTGTTCGATTTGAAACCATACCTGCTTTAAAATATGACAGCTATTAGATTCCCAGATCTTAAACATGTATTTTTCATTCCTGTTTTAAAAAATAGTTCCTAAAAATAGTTCCTAGAAGCCTAAATTCATCCTTTTAATAACCAAATCTATCAACCTCAAACAAAAGCAGTGAGTAATCTGTAGAACTTGCAAACATATATACAATCCCCCTCTTTCTGTAGTTCCTCTTTTAAACTCTGGAGCATATACTCCTTTTAATGGTAATGTGTCTGTATACCAAGGATCTGTAAGGCAGAGATGGTAATGTGTCTATATACCAAGTATCTGTAAGGCGGAGATTGTAAGGTGTCTGTATACTAAGGATCTATAAGGAAGAGATGGTAATGTATCTATATACCAAGGATCTGTAAGGGGAGATGGTAATGTACTATATACCAAGGATCTACAAGGCACAGATGGTAAAGTGTCTATATACCAAGGATCTGTAAGGCAGAGATGGTAAGGTGTCTGTATACCAAGGATATGTAAGGCAGAGATGGCAAGGTGTTAGTATACCAAGGATCTGTAAGGCAGAGATGGTAAGGTGTCTGTATACCAAGGATCTGTAAGGCAGAGATGGTAAGGTGTCTGTATACCAAGGATCTGTACAGCAGAGATGGTAATGTGCCTGTATACCAAGGATCTGTAAGGCAGAGATGGCAATGTGTCTATATAGCAGTAACAATAAGAACGTTGGTGAAGTAACAGTTTGTAGATACTAGAATATCAAGAAAAACAACTGGAACAACGTACTATAAAATGTATTCACAAAAAAAAAGGCAAAGCTTTCAGATTCAGTAACCCTTCATCAGTGCAAGATAAAGCAACCAACCATCTTCACATTTAAATACATCATTCAATTAATTATTCAATTTAACAGCTAATAAAATAAAATCAATAACACAAATCGTTATTAATTAAAATGTAAAATATAAATAGCAGCTATTTTTATTCCCTTTAGTCACCCTATAGTGTCAGCTTTTCATAATATTTGTGAATCACAATTACGTGAATATTATAATGATGGTTGAAATTTTAAAAAGTGTTATAATTTATCTATGAATGAGAGACAAGCCCTACCTCTTTCAGAACCAACCACTATAGAGAGCTAAAAAAAACTAACTTGGTTAGAATTACGCTATCAACTAATGTACACACAACTTCTTACCACATATAAAATTATCCAGCATCCATCTGCTTGTCAAGCACTTAACACCATTCTACATAACTATGTTCCCAATTGATCACTATGCTCCAATGACCAAAAACTTCTCTCTGTCCACAAGCCTATGTCTTCTGGGCATGGTCTGTACTCATACCATGCTGCTGAGGCCTGGAAAAACTTACCTGTATCCATCAGGTGAATACCCTCCCTCCAGTCCTTTAAAACCATTCTGAAAGGCTTCCTAGCCAAAATTTTGCTCTATTCTTGTTCAACCCCAGGATAGACTATAACTCTAAATATGAACAAGTACTTATTCATACCTTATAACACCTTACTCTGCCTTCTTCACTAAGTTCCTTACTTCAACCTATTTCTTCTGTCCCCTGACAATCTTTCAAAATATGGCATAACATTGTTTATTTTCTCACTTCATACTGCAATTACTGTTTATATTATACTAACTTTCATTTAATTTCTCTAAAAGTGACAAAGATTTTTCTACATATTAAATTGTTGCCATATAATTTGTACTTATCCGTAACCAATGTTTTCACATTATGTCAAATTTGATATAATTATTTAAACTCTGGGTGTTTTGTATTATTTTTGAAGATTATAAATTTATTGATACACAAAGTAATATATTTAAACAAGCGGTGATAGAGTGAGATGTATTGTTCATTCATTCAACGAAACAAACTTCTGATACATCCAAAACACGTAATGTTCAACATGAAATTTATTTGTTAAAACGATAAGCGCTTTCACTAACTTTAGCTTCTTCAGATCGCAAACAACAAGTATAAAATTCATGCGCCTTATATACTTAGTAACAGTCCTGATAATCTGTCAGTAATTACTTGATTGAACTAATTACTACGATAGTAGCTAGAACTTTAAGAAAGAATATGACAATATATATCTTATAAAAATGGCTAACATATCAAAATGACATCTAATAAAGCAGCAGCATAAATGTTATCTTAAACATATGTTTAAAACACAGCAATATAAAATATTCTCATGGGCATAGACTTAATTGATTAGGCTAATCAAAAAACAATATAACAATATATATCTTATGAGAATGGCTATCTTATCAAATGACACTCAATAAAAATCACATCTAAATAAAAACGGCAGCATAGAAATGTTTAAGATATAGCAGTACAAAATGTTCTCATAAGCATAAAATCAATAGGAATAAACTATATAATAATTATTATTCTAAAACTATGAATACAAAATGACTAAAAAATATCATTATATATATCAAATTGAATATGTACATGAACATATATATAGCAGATGATATGTAGAGCATGTAATATTCATGAAGAGGAAATTGTATAAATATAATAAAACACTATATATAAATATTTATAAATATATGAAGTATAGATATGAATATGTAATATATAATAAATACAATTAATCTAAACATATATATGACATAAAACTGCTAGTGATTATATATGATAAAAGTGTAATCATGACTATGAATGTAAATATGTGATTATAATATCTAAAAATGATGTGTAATATAATGTATATATATGTAATAGTAATAGTTAAATATATGTGTATTGAAAGAAAATATTAATGAATATATATGTATACGTGTGTAGAAATATAAAATGTATGTCTCAAACAGGTTAAATAATAATTAATGTAATAGTGTAGCTAGTGTTGGAATTTGATGTGTCTACGTTTTCTTAAGTGAGGTCTGATGGATGCTCTTAGTCATAGTCATGATTACACTTTTATCATATATAATCACTAGCAGTTTTATATCATATATATGTTTAGATTAATTGTATTTATTATATATTACATATTCATATCTATACTTCATATATTTATAAATATTTATATATAGTGTTTTAATATATTTATACAATTTCCTCTTCATGAACATTACATGCTCTACATATCATCTGCTATATATATGTTCATGTACATATTCAATTTGATATATATATAATGATATTTTTTAGTAATTTTTTATTCATAGTTTTAGAATAATATTTATTATATAGTTAATTCCTGCTGATTTTATGCTTATGAGAACATTTTGTACTGCTATATCTTAAACATTTATATGCTGCCGTTTTTATTTAGATGTGATTTTTATTGAGTGTCATTTGATAAGATAGCCATTCTCATAAGATATATATTGTTATATTGTTTTTTGATTAGCCTAATCAATTAAGTCTATGCCCATGAGAATATTTTATATTGCTGTGTTTTAAACATATGTTTAAGATAAAATTTATGCTGCTGCTTTATTAGATGTCATTTTGATATGTTAGCCATTTTTATAAGATATATATTGTCATATTCTTTCTTAAAGTTCTAGCTACTATCGTAGTAATTAGTTCAATCAAGTAATTACTGACAGATTATCAGGACTGTTACTAAGTATATAAGGCGCATGAATTTTATACTTGTTTGCGATCTGAAGAAGCTAAAGTTAGTGAAAGCGCTTATCGTTTTAACAAATAAATTTCAAGTTGAACATTACGTGTTTTGGATTTATCGGAAGTTTGTTTCGTTGAATGAATGAACAATACATCTCACTCTATCACCGCTTGTTTAAATATATTACTTTGTGTATCAGTCATTTATTCAACAAGTGTGCCGCAGGCTGGTAACCAGGAACCACATTTATGCTTTGATTATAAATTTATTGTTCTTAAAATATTTTTGTAATACTTTGGAGCTTTTCTCTCCAGGCCTCCACTGAAAATGGGAACCTACCCAGTCAGACATTTCCAAGTAATCAAATGTCAACAAATAAACACATGTGTGTCTGCCCAAGGTTTGCGTGATCTATTATTTGATATCAAATATTCCTCCAGATTGTTACTGATGTTAAAGATCTCTGTATGCACCAGTTATTTTTTTCTTTCAAAGAAGATATAATTGTGGTTTACTTTATATTCAGGTTCTTCATATATTGTTCCTAGGTCTGCTATGGGGTCAGGTTGATCGGGATTTCCCTATTCACTTCATTTTTTCTGTTTTCCTACTCTGTTTCCAAAACATCCAATAATGAATTGCTTCTTGTGGTAGTAACTAAACTAGGGGTTTTATCACTTTATGCTGGCAGTAAAACTACAGTGAGAGGGGTATTTTACCGTGTCTTTAGCACAATGCCATACTATAAAACTACAGTGAGAGGGGTATTTTACCGTGTCTTTAGCACAATGCCATACTATAAAACTACAGTGAGAGGGGTATTTTACCGTGTCTTTAGCACAATGCCATACTATAAAACTACAGTGAGAGGGGTATTTCACCGTGTCTTTAGCACAATGCCATACTATAAAACTACAGTGAGAGGGGTATTTAACCGTGTCTTTAGCACAATGCCATACTATAAAACTACAGTGAGAGGGGTATTTCACTGTGTCTTTAGCACAATGCCATACTATAAAACTACAGTGAGAGGGGTATTTCACCATGGCTTTAGCACAATGCCATACTATAAAACTACAGTGAGAGGGGTATTTCACCATGGCTTTAGCACAATGCCATACTATAAAACTACAGTGAGAGGGGTATTTCACCATGGCTTTAGCACAATGCCATACTAGAAATGCCTATTGCTTTCTTTTTCTTGTGATAACTTGTTGGACTTCTGCATTCTACTACCAGTATGATTATGTATCTTATTTCCATCCCTGGCTTAGCCACATATCTGCTCTGTGGTCTTCACAAGTGCTATTCTGAGATGCTGCCATTCTTTTGTGGTTTCATGTACTTCCTCTTTTTCCTTAAATGCTAGAGCCCTGAGTATTTATTTGAACTCCTGTGCTTTCACTCTAGTTAATTTCCAAGTCTGCACTTTAGCCTCTGCTGACCTAAGAGCCTTCAATGACTTCTGCTTGTAGCTGATTATTCTTGGTGCCAACCATTTCACTGGGGAGGACTGAAATATATGATGTTACCCCAATACTGTATCCTTACTAGAAGAAGACTACCCGCATGGCATGTAAAATACTTTTGTAAGTGATCTTATAACAGTCTCTCCTGGTGATCCATGTGTTTGCCACCATTAAGCCATTTGCGAGACACCTACCTAAACTGCAATTTATCACATATTGTTTTTGTTGAGCTTTACCTGGCTTAGTGGAAATATATCATTTTAGATAAAGTTATGGTTGTAATTTGATCTTTATATCAGACAAACTGTTGGCTAAATCCTGGGCCCGACTTGCAAGAGTGGTCAAACCTTGCAGTGAATACCTAGGCTCACACATTTTCCAAACTTTCTCATCTTTGAGGATGCTAAGCTTTCATAAATCATCTTTCAAAATAAATGCATAAATAAATGAATAAATAAATCATAAACCCCTCTTATTCCAAGCAGTTTGGGAAATGTCCTTCCTATTTATAACCTTCCATTAACAGGCAACTTTTATATATGGATGTTTTCCTCTTTGGCATATGGCTTCTTGGATGTTTGGTAGTCTGTTTTTTTAGATGAAAGATCATTAGTGAGGTAACCTTTATTTACGTTTTACATAACCTCCATACAATGCAGAATATGTAGTTAGAGTCAATCCTTACCTTCCATGACCTATCATCAGGTTTTAACACCACGGATCACTGCATTTTCACAAAACAATTTAGTTCTTATTGTAGTTTAACTGGCACTGACTCGTGTAGTTCTTCTTAACTTTCAGGTCATACTCGGTGAGTGATCCCTGTGATTAGTTTCTCTGATAGGCTTCTGCTACTGTTTAGAGTGACACATGGCTCAGTCCCAGGACTTCTTTTCAGAGTAACCACTTAAGGAGGTCATCCAAGGTAGAGGTATTCACGAAAGGTACTATACTGATGGCATCCATTAATTTTCTTTTTTTTCCAGGAGCTGGTGCTGTATTTCATCATTGGCAAAGACTGCTTAAGTCTGTCCTTCAGTGAATTACATGTAGTTATATTAAACAGCCCTGCTAAGGAAGAGGCAATGCTGATGTCTCCCACTGTCAGTCCTTCACATCTTCTATTCTTTTCCCCTTTGCTACTTAAGAGGAAAACTGAGAATTGGAATTTGATTCTTGAGTTTGAGATATTTGTATGACTTGTAATTTCTTGATGACAGACTAAATTTTAAGGGACAGATTTCAACTGCTTTAAAAGCATTATATTTTGTTTTCATGAGTTTTGCCAGAAACACTAATTTGCGTCCATCATGGAACTTGGAAGTGGTGCTTCTTGCACCAATATTATCTTGCCTGGACAGTACTGTGGCATAGAGTGATAATATTGTGACTATGACCCAGGTGACCAAGGTTCAATTACTGTCTTGGGGCAGAAACACTAGTGTGGGAGGATGGGAATGCCTGTCTTGGCAGCAAGGTTGTTTACTCATGTGTACCTTATGACAGATCTCCTGCAGAGAGTGGGGACATAGAGGGGGCCTAGGGACATAGAGGGGACCTAGACCAAAGGAGCAGCTGAGTCACCATGGAGGCAGGATGATATGCCAGCATGCCTCACTGACCAGAATGGAAAGTTAAGGCATAAAATAACAAAAACACTCTCAGTAGCAGTAAGAAGCTACACCAGGATCCTCAGTCTCCTTGTGGAAGTAGGTTGCGATTAGCCTGGGGAGGCAAAGGCAGGTCTGGAAGATCTGATGAATGAAGACATAACCTGGAGACAAACTGCAGGTCAGCTCTGCGAAAAAAAAAAAAATAGTATTATATGTCTTGATTTATGGAGTGTCTTGGATCAGCTGCACTGGGAACACAATTCTGCAGTAATGCTTTTGGCTCGAGCACCTTATTCCTACCATCTAACCCCTGTTACACTGTTTGCCAGTCACTGTCTGCTATGTACTTAGGATTCTTTGCGTCTACCTTCTAAGTTCCAGTGTCCTGCGCATTTGAAAATGGTCCCTGTTCCTACTTCCTGTTGAGGTCTCTCAAGATGTTAGATGAATAGCTGTTAATGTTCCAAGAACCTGTCATTAGACATGCTGTTTTATGCATATCCAGTACTTTGGAATCAGCTACCTTCCCTGATTTTGGCTTGCTATACAAAGTCTTCATTTCAGGGGCCAATTAAATATCATTATTTTAGGAAGGTCAATGTTAAAGACATAAGGATTTTTATTTTTTTTTATATTTTGACATTTACTTAAATTAATGTGTTTTTATCATAGTAATATGTCTTTAAGTGTTGTTCTTTCCATGCTTTGGTTTTAAGCATCAAAACAGAAACATCCATATGATCTATCATAAGCACTCAGGTGTCAGTTAAATGGATCCCCCTTTTTATTCAGATGTGAGCATATTTTTTCCCTCTGGGTATTTCGGGGGACTCACAACCCCAATGACTTCCCTCACACCCTCTTATTATTCATACAACTCAAAGGTAACACAACTTTGGGGAAGAGGGAAACATGAAAGGTGGAAATGTGCTGAGAAAGGAGTAGCTATAGAACAGAATGTTCAGTGCTTTCATACATAAAGTTCAACCAAATACATAAATACATGTATCCATGCATTTATACATAAATGTTTTTGGCACTTCAACTCCTGAGCCTCTCTTCTGCCTTTTCATCCCTTTCTTTATGTAATGTGACACCACTAGATTTCTTTATGTAATGTGACACCAATAGACAATGTATATCAACCCCTTACCCTTCTTTCCCATTACAATCTGATACCCAGTAAACCGAGACTACTTTGTCCTTTTTTCCTCCAGCTGTTTTATCTTCCTCCTCATATACCATACCCTATAGTGCCTTTTTTAGGCCGTGTTCCAAAGACCAAATTACCACCTTAACAGCTAAAACAAATGCAATCTGAGGGTCATGCTATTCAATGCTAGAAGTCAAAATCTCAAAATGCACTCACTTGAAGCACTCCTTAAAATGGAGAACATCGACATATGTGCTGTAACAGAGACCTGGTTCAAGGCAGCAGAAAGCACCCCTGCACTACCAGGCTATAACTCATTCCATACCTTTCGGTCCCAGAACTTGGACTGAAGCTCCAAAGGTGGTGGTGTTTCTATATTCATAAAGGATGCACACACCTCCAGACTGGTAGCCCAACATAACGCACCAGAGACACTTCAGGTGCAGCTAACATTGGTAAGACAGCGATTCAGTCCCAAAACTCACACTCCACGTTCCTAAGCACACTGTAGAATATTAGGGTCCAACTTAACACTCTCATACTGGGTGACTTCAACTACCCCTCCATTAACTGGGAAAACTACTCATGTACCAATACAATTGCCCAACATTTCCTAGAATTCATTAATTCCAATACCCTGGACCAGCTCGTTCTTACCCCAACTACAGGTAATAACATCTTTGATCTGGTCATTACTACCATGGGCTCTACACCAATAGTCAACTCCTCCCTGGTTAGATCCGACCTCAAACTAATCACCTTGAAAATCTACATCCCTCCCTCCCACTCACCTCCACCCACTTCCCTGCAAAGGTAACCACCATGAAAAACTTCTCCAAAGCTAACTTTGGGCTCCTAAAAACAGAGGTGGCTAACTTCACGGCACCCATGCAAATGGAGAATAATTGCATGACTGCCGAATCATACACCAATGCACTGTACGAACACATACACAAATGCATGGATTTCGCCAAACACAACAGAACCAAGACACTCTCCTCCAAGCTCTGCAACAGAAGGAGGAAACTGATGCAGATTAAGGTGAAGTCCCAAGACTGGAAAAACCCCCTTATCAGCCTCAACAAAAAGTTGAGATCCCTCATCAAATCCTTTAAAGCTATCTATGAAAACAGAATTCCAACAGATAGTAAAGACAACCACAAGGCCTTCTATAGTTATGTAAAGAATCTCCATGGCAATACCCAGATTTTCTCTGAGATACTACACAATTGTACCTCCTATACCGAGCCAACAGAACTTGCCAATATATTGGCCGACAGATTCAGTGCCAACTTTACCCATCTCTTCCCCACCAAAGGACCAATCACAATGCCAGTAGATTGCCAGGCACCCAGTATTACTGCTGCACAGGTTAAAAAAGCACTGTCCAAGGCCAAGAATATAGCTTCTGTGGGAACTGACAATATCTCTGGCTGTGTTCTATATGCACTACAGAGTGAACTACAGAGTAAACTGGCACCACACTTGTGCGCCCTTGTTCAATCACAGCCTCACCTCAGGCTTTGACCCTACCGAATGGCGCAATGCTACAGTCATCCCTCTCCACAAAGGAGGAGTGACTACAGACCCTGGGAACTATTGCCCCATTAGCCTGACGAGTCTGATATGCAAAGCTATGGAATGCATCATCATGGACCTAATAAACAAGGATATAGGGAATCACCAAACTGTGGATCCCACACAGTTTGGTTTTTGAAGGGTAGATCATGCTTGCTCAACCTGGTCAACTTCTTTGAGTCAGTCACCAGAGCTGTGGATGAAGGCAAGGTGATTCATATAGCCTACCTTGATCTGGCGAAGGCCTTTGATACCATTCCCCACTCAGGAATCATAGAAAAACTCACTAAGCTAGGCATCAACCCCTATATCACTAGGTGGGTTGCAAACTGGCTCACAGATGAAACACACAGTGTGAAACTAGTTGACTCCAAGTCAGACTCCCGACCTGCCATGAGTGGAGCCCCACAGGGTTTGGTCCTGGGTCATCTAATGTTTGGTATCTACTTCTCTGAAGTCCAGGCCAACACGAAGGGACTCCGGGTGACAAAGTTTGAAGACGATTGCAAGTTGGGAGCTATTATTAACTCCTCAAGTGATGCTAACATCCTACAGAAAGGCCTCACTGAGACCAACAACTGTTGTCAGAACCCATGGCCTTAGGCTCAGTGCCAAAAAATGTGTCGTTATCTCCTTTGGGAAAAACCTGGTTCCCATGAATTACCACATCGATGGTAGTCCACTGAATACAGAAGGTGTCATAATAGATCTGGGAACACAGGTTGACAGCAACCTCTCTTTTGACCACCACATTGCCACTGTGGTCAGAAAGTCCTTCTATTTGGCACATCTCATTACTAAGGGTTTTGCTTCCAGGAAGAAAGAGGTCATTGTCTTCCTCTACTCTTCCCTCATTAGACCAATCAATGAGTACAATGCCCCATTTGGCATGTACCTCACTAGACACCTGCAACAACTGGAGAGGCCGCAAAAGTACCTCACAAAGAGGATCCTAGGCCTTAAACACTTGGCCTATATGGAAAGACTAAAAAAACTCCAACTATTCTCTGTCTCATATCGTCTACTTAGAGGCAATCTCTGCTTGACTTGCAAATCCACGTCTGACCCAACTCTGTTAGAAATGCTACATCTAAAGAAATCCCAATCCTTCCACACCACATGCTCCAGAGACCTCAACCTCATTACCACAATCAACAGAACAAGCTGGAGGGACAGGTTCATAACCCGGAGATTGCCCATGCTATGAAACAGACTTCCCATACATGTCAAACAGAGCACCTCAATGGCCCTCTAAGATAAATCTTGATGAGTGGATGGAAAATGGCAAATTCGCCCCAGGGATGACTCCAGTGGCTCTACTTGACAGAGGCACTGGGAACTAAAGTCGGGTGGCATGTGGCCAGGGTAATCCTATGGGCTAGGCTTGTAAAGGGGACCATTAGCCTAGTACACAGTTATGAAGCTATGTTGTATTTTATCCTATTATTCTCTGTTATGTCCATCACTAGAACTTTGGTTTTACCCTTCTTCGGTCATTTCTTAAAAAAAAATTGGTCAGGAATTATCATGTCCTACTCCTTGGTGCTTCCATTCGAGGTGATGTCCACTATGCCCATGTTCTTCATGATTACTAGAGCAGGCATCTCAGATGTTTTACGTGCTCCTAACATTACATAGCAGAACCATCCATACTTCAATTTCTTTCTCTTACAACCTTCCCAGTTTATATATCCATAGGTGTGTGTGTGTGTGTGTGTGTGTGTGTGTGTGTGTGTGTGTGTGTATATATATATATATATATATATATATATATACACACACACATATATATATATATATTATATATATATATATATATATATTTTTTATTAATTTTGTGTAGCAGGTTGCCCAACTGGGGCACTTCTTAGTAACCATTTCAAAGATCAGAACCTGACAGAGTGAGTCCCAAAATATGAAGACTGAATGGCAAAAAAAAAGAGACTTACATATACGAAGTGTAAGATGGCCATTTCATGAAATATTCCCTTTTCTCCAAGGTATCGCAATCTCGGAGTTGGTATATATAAGTTTGGGGGTGTGTGGGAGGCATGACCTCATATCAGGAGTAACACCAATATCCGCTCTCAGTCAGTAGTAGCAGCACCGAACACTTCATTTTGAACAAAATACGTTTATTGAAAATAAAACAAGCTGAAATCCAAAGCACACATCAGAGTTAAGCGCTTTCATCTACTCTATGTAGACTTCCTCAGAACTGTATCATCCTAACCACTACCCTCTTATATACAAACATAAATCAATTAGTTTCATCGATTAAATAAAACAATTAAAACATAATTAGTTGTGAGAATTTAAAGTGCTCAGTGCTTCATTTCCTTGTCAATTGCCTTACATATATAGAAAAAATAAATTTATTTGTTTATACTGTTTATTTTCTCATATCAGGAGTGCAAGGGGGGGCTTTGCACGAAAGAAGTTTAAAGAACAGCAATGTTCTCCTGGGTCTTTGGGCTTTTTTTTTTGGCTTGTTGACTCTCAGCCTTTCAAGTGCTGATGTTTCAAGGAGAAGAGTGTCAGGAGTGATTTGTGACAGACGGGTACCAGTAAGAGTGAAAGGGAAGGTCTACAAGAGGGTAGTGAGACTGGCTATGTTGTATGGGTTGGAGACGGTAGCACTGACAAAAAAGCAGGAGTCAGAGCTTGAAGTGGCAGAGTTAAAGATGTTAAGATTTGCACTGGGTGTGACAAGGATGGACAGGATTAGGAATCAGTATATTAGAGGGTCAGCTCAGGTTAGACGGTTTGGAGACAAATTCAAAGAGGCAAGATTGCGTTGGTTTGGACATGTGCTGAGACATGTGCTGAGGAGGGATGCTGGGTATATTGGGAAAAGGATGCTAAAGATGGAGCTGCCAGGTAAGAGGTAGGCCTAAGATAAGGTTTAAGGATGTGGTGAGAGAGGATATGCAGGTGGTTGGTGTGACAGAGGAAGATGCAGAGGACAGGAAGAAATGGAAACAGATAATCTGTGGTGGTGACCTCTAACGGGAACAGCCCAAAGAGAGAAGAAGATGATGTTTTAATAGGCAGCCCACTTGCTCTTTTTTGACTGGAGGTCCTGAGAGAAAAGTCTTTAACATATCTTAGGCATGAGCTAGGTATGTATTCATGATGTAGAGTTAATGATTTATGGGAAGAAAGCTGTGAGCTAGAAATAAAAGGAAGGCTACCAAAAAAGAGAGCAGTATAAGAAATGGAGAAGACAGGTGGATGACAGGTTTAGGTTATTTGCAAGATGGGTATTAAGTATAAAAAATATAAATGACATGGAAAAGAGTGCATTTGTTTCTAGAATAGTGAAGTACCTATTAGGAATTATTTAATTACAGATTAAGGCATGAATTATCTGGGGATACAGCATTTGCATAGCCATGTTTCAAAGAGGTATGGTTTTAGCTGAGTTTTAAAAGATTTTGTGTTTTCAGTTTATCTGATTAAGGAAATGGAGTTCCAGATTTTTGAGAGGTGAGACCAGCACTATGAGTTTCCTGCAGAATTTTTAATCTAGTTACAGTTAGCAGTAGTTTGGCAGTGGAGCTCAGAGACCACCTGGGTTGTGCAGCTGAAGAACAGCACTTAAGGTGGAACATATATTGGGGTGTTATATGAGCCTGTGGGTTGTCATGGGGTGAGAATGTATACATGAATGTCTTGACTTTAGCCATTGGAGATTTAATGGGTATACTGTGGAGGGTTCTAAACCTACTTTGTTGTAGCACTGCTCCATAAAGGAGGGTAAGGTAGAATGAAAGATAGCAGGGACTGGGCCTGTGTAAACAAGAGTATGGCATAGGTAGGGTATTGCTATGTGTGTTCTGGCTTTCTTTGTAACATATAGTTTGGCACAGTAAAGGGTGCTAAGCTTCTGGTGGGCTTTTTTATTACCTATTTTATGTCGTGATCAAATTTTGATTTCCCTCAGTGATAACTCCTAAGAGTTTGGTAGGGGTTACTACTTCTATATTTGTACAACTGCATGAGTAGATAGAGGACTGGTGTTTGTGGGCAGATGGTGGCTTGGAAGTGAACAGGACCAGTTTTGATTTTTTAAAGATAAACATCAATTGTGTGTCTGATAGCCAAGCTTCTACAGAAGAGAGGGATTCTGGAGTGAGGTGCTTCAGACTATGTAGGCTTTTGTCTGATCAAATTAGTGTGGAATCATCTGCATATTGGACCATGGAGGCATGTTTAGCTGCTTCATGCAGATCATTTGAGAAAATACTGAAGATCAAAGAGCCCAGAATGGAGCGATGAGGGGCTCTGACTGTTACTGAAAGAAAATGGGGGATATCATTTTTCTAAGTTACTGCCTACATTCTATTAGTTAGGTATATGTGAACTAGGAAAGTATTGCTGGTCACAGTCCCAGAGCAGACAATTTGAGAAGTAGTCTATGGTGTGAAACCATGCCAAATGCTGTTCATAGGTCAAGGAAAACAGCTGATATAGAATTTCCATTTTTTGCTCTAATTTACTGTGGTAATAAAGTTAAGCTGGGCTGTTGCAGTACTATAGTGAGGGTAGAAACCATTCTTGGTTGGGGAGGAAAGGTTATTGTCTATAATAAAGGACATGCATTTGGACACATTTCTCGAATACCTTTGAAACATGGCCATTGGCCCGTAAATACAAATGCCACTGGTGTTTCTTTCTTTATGTGATGGCAAGATATATGATTTTTTTTCCATAGGGTGGGGTCATAGCTTTCTTTAAATGACTGGTTTATTAGAATAGAAACAGGAAAGGTCAAGGCTTCACTGCCTAGTTTAATACATTCAGCAGGTAAGAAGTTGGGTGAAACTGTAAGTGAAGCAGCTCCTTAATAGTAGATGTCACTACTGGTTATAAAAAGAAGGTTATTAGATTACTGTTATCTTCTGAGAGTTGGATATGGGTATTGGGGTCTTAATAATTGAGGGGACTGAATAAAATGGAAGTTGAATTGACTGTGATTGCTTTCAGTTAGGCTATTTAAGGCGGGATGGGTTATGTGGTCTGACATGGATTTAATAATTGATTTACTGTTGACAAACATGCTTAAGGGTTATTTTGGTTTTTAGTCTGCAGCATTGTATGGAATTTCTTTTCTTCACGTCTGATCTTATTTTAGTGTCATTTCTAACCTACCTTCATAGTTTATACAGGAGCGGCCTTAGGTCAACTGGTGTCCTAGGCAAAAGGGTGCCATGGTGCCCCCCACCACATAACCTGCTGCTCCCATCCTGGTCTACCTACACCAAATAAATACTGGAAAAGTGCCCCTAGTAGAGCAGCACCCTAGGCGGCCGACTAGTTGGCCTATGCCTAAGGCCGGCTATGAGTTTATAGCTTAGTGTGCTACTATTTTGTTTCCATGATTTCCAAGCTTTGTCATAGTCTTTCATTAGTTATTTAGTCTACTTTGACAGCCATACTGCAGGGTTAGTTTAATTTCTTTTTGCTCTGATGAGTGAATAGGCATTTTGTATATTGATGGATATATTGTCGAAAAGGAAAGTAACTTTATGTAGGTGAATAGTTTCTAGCACCTTCCAGTTGACAGTGTTTAGATCAGAGATTAAAAACATTAGGATTAAAGCAGGGGAGGTCACGTGCATTATTATAGTGATGCTGTTTTAGACTTCCTGTACTTCAGAAAATGCATGCCAATTCATATTATCCTGTTCTATCAAATTCTCAAATTAATAATACTAGTACTTTAAAAAGTGTCCTCTGATTGTTTTTAGATTTGTCACTGGTTTTAGAAGTAAGAGGTTGAATGTTATGGTCTGTAAACATACGTGGCAGTGGAATGTAATATTTGAAAAGCAAACAGAATAAAAATGCAATGTAAAAGTGCATCATTGGTCAAAAATATACACAAAAGCAATTACTTTATGAGTATAAAAAGTAATGGTTTATCATTTAAGTATGTATGAGAGTAGCAGTTTTTTTATACAATAATTTCAGTTTGAATCAAATATTAATGAGTCATAAAACAGTAGGACTAAAGAAGGATCAAGACTGAGAAGACGAAGGGGAGGAGACGTGGCACTGTTATTTCCACAGGGATCAAGAAAGGTACTCAAAGGTGATCAGCAGTTTGTTAGGTATTCTTTTAATTGATTTTTAATTCACTAACAACAAGCATCAGTATAACTGCACACCTCCTGATACCTACACAACTACTGGTTGGACAGCTTTCCCTGATGTAATTAATGAGAACGCAATTTTGCAGCCTGCATGTAAGCAAATGTACATATTGTGAGAACTGAAAAAAAATTTACAAAGACAGTTAACCTATACAAGTTTTCCAGCACACACACACGCTCTTCACAATGGTGATATAATTAATGATAAGAATGTCATTTGGTCTTGATAAATGTGCAAAAGCAAAATTTAAAGCACGAAAGCTGCAGCCCCAAGAAAATTTCAGTCTAGGAAAGGAATGTGATATAAAGGAACTTGAGTAGGAGGGAGTGTATACATATCTGGGAACTGATGAAGGGGGAACAATAAAACATGAACTAATGCAAACAAAACTCAGTAAGGGACATTCTAAACCAATTTGCTCTTCCTGTTGTAACTTACAGTTTTGGGTCTAGTGACTGGCCCCAAAAGGTATTGGATCAGTTGGACAGTAAAACAACAAAAATGCTTTGTGCTTATATATTTCTAGTTCTGAAGGAGGTATGGCCTCCTTGAAACTGATTACATGTACAGATCTGCAGTCATAGGACTGGAAAGAAATCTGCTGACTTCACCAGAGCCAAACATACTGAAAGTTTTAAAACATGCGGAGAACAAGTCTAAGATGACTTCCCTGCTTAGTTTAGAAGAAGCATATCAGTGACAAGCGGAATCAAACCAGACGGAGACAAAAATCAGGCAATGAATGTGCCAAAAAAACAAAAGAAAGAATATTAGGATAAGGATCAGATCAGAAGGCAAGAAAGGTGGAAAAGGCATAAATATAGTTGCAAATACCAAAAACTCCTAGAACAAATTCATGCAGTTCAGTATATGACATAGGAATGGTTAAGGAGAGGTGAATTTGACTATGTACATATTAGTTTACAAAGTCCATTGAACATGTGGGAGAAACAGACAAATCAGGTTCTGTAAAACAGAACTGAAATCAGTCCCTCATCTTGTTACTGAGTATGATAGATGGCATAGGGCCTGAATATTGAAAAGAATAATAATGTGACAAGACTGTTGCAGTGGGAATTTTGCAGACATTATAATAATTGAGTAGCTGGAAAGCACTGGAAACATGATCTATGAAGCATTACAGAGAATGATGAAGTTTATATCACATGGGATCACCCATTACTGACAGTTCAAAAATAAATGCAAGAAAACCCGATATAGTAGTCCATGAAAAGAAGACAAAAGTAGGACTGATTAATAAAATTGTTACAGCCAGTGATTACAGTATCTTATGTATAGAGAAACACAAAGTCATAAAATGTCAGGATTTGCAAGCAGAAATGAGAACAACGTGGAAGGATATCTAGACAGATCCAATAGCAGTAGGAGCAATGTCTCTCATAAAAAAAGAATTTACAGTCGTACTTAGATATGCTACAGATACATGTAACTCCACATGAATTACAGGAGTCAATTCTATGCACTTTGCAGATGCAGTGGAGCACACTTTTGGCTAACATCAAAGATTAAAATCATACTAATTTCATGAACTTTAATCATACTTTTAGGAATGAGGTCCATTCCCGTCATGGTACTGGAAACCCCAAAGACTTGGAGAAATTAAAATGAATGATATAAATATGTCAGTCAAGCATAATGTAATTCCATATAGCTCTAGTAATTAAATAATACATACATGTCACATATCACATTCTATCACACAAAACCAAGTCCAAAAAGTATTTTGTGCTAAGCAAAAGAACAGATATAGTCATTCTCCTGCAAAAGGAAGGATCTTCCACAGACATAGGCAATTACAGACCCATAACTCTGACTAGCCTCATATGCAAATCCATGGAAAGACTTATTATGGCACTAATCATTCAGGACATAGGGAACCTCCAAACACTGGATCATCTCAGTCTGGACTCGTCAAGGGCAGGTTATGCTTACTCAACCTTGTGGATTTTTTTGAAAAGGTCACCAAAGCAATGGAAGATGGCAAAACAGTGCATACTGTATAACTTGATCTCGCCAAAGCTTTTGACACAATTCGCCACACAGGTGCAGAAGAAAAGCTAAATAAACTGGGAATAAGCCCATATGTCACCCACTGGCTCACAGACAGAATGCAGGAAATCAAAATAAGGGAAGTTACCCAAATAAAGAGACCAGTCGGCAATGGACTCTCCACATGGTTCTGTGCTGGGGCATCTCCTGTTTGGCATCTATTTTTCAAAAGTAAAATCCAATACCAAAGAGCTCTGACTGACTAAATTTGTAGATGACTGCAATCTAGGAGCAGTAATTGAATCCCCAAATGACTTAGCCACCATTTGGTGAGGTCTCTGCCAAATAAATAACTGTTGCCAAAATCATAGACTGAAGCTAAATGCTAAAAATGCATTATTGTATCCTTTGGGGAAAACATGTATCCCTGGATTAGTAGCACATTATGACTATATACACCCTCAAGGGTTGTCCCAGTTGTTTGGGATTTGGAAATGTTTGTGGATAGTGGCCTAACTTTTGACCAACACATTTCCACTGTTTTAAGAAAGTTCTTCTATACCGTACAGCTTATAAACAAAGAGATTGTGTCTAGATTTAGGGATGTCATTGTCCCCTATTTATTCAGTCCTCCTTAGGTCAGTCATTGAATATTACACCCTCCTTTGGCATGTATCTGTTCAGACCCATGTAACAACTGGAATCCCCATAAAGATACCTTTCTAAAAGGATACAAAGCATAAACAAAAGTGGATCGACTCAAAGGCATATCACTATACTCGGTATTCTACCAGTTTATAAGAGGTGACCTGTGTTTGGCATTCAATACATTCTCCAACCTGGTAGTGATAGATTTACTGCACATCAAGAAGTCAAATGGCATCAGAAAATATTGGTGTAGGGATCTAAACCTCTTTTGCAACATCAGCAGAATGATTTGGAGGGACAGGTATATCTTGCAGGGGATACCACTGCTCTTGGGCAAACTCCCCATCCCAAAGTTTATCTCTGTCCATTTTCAACAGAAACTTGGATCTATGGATGAGAAACAGAAAATTTACCCCAGGACTGCCCACTGTATTACTAATGGGCATAAGCAGCTCATACATGCTTTATATCATGCATGGGCTTCCTCAGATTTTATATGGTAATGATCCAAGTTATTTACATTAGAGCTAATGTATAGTATAGTTATAGTTATGGTAAAGCCAATCTCAAACCAAATGAGATTGGTTAATCCAAGCACAAAAAGGGAAATTAATTAGGCTTAAATTGGCCTGCAAGGGCATTTAGCCTACTACTTACCTTCATAAGAATCTATGGACATGTGTCATTATTATTATAACAACTCTTAATATCTTTCTAACAATGGCAGATTGACCCCCCCAACTGTCCCCAAAAGTGACTTTGGCTCATTTAGATGTGTTCTTCAATTTGATGCAAATCATTTTTGTAGGTGTCACTCTATTTCTAATAATTATTTCAAATGAAATCATTTTTGCATAGTTAATGGACAGATAAATTGAAATATCATCAAATCAGTGCTGCTGCAACACTATCAGCACTGCTGTCACATGTCTAGAGTGGCAAGGAAAATCTCACTTTTATGTTAAAAAAACTTCAACAGTCCTAACCTCCTGATTTAGCTGCTTGTAGTCCCAGCAATCTTAACATAAAGACCTCTGTTCTGGTTACAGATGGCTCAGCTAATCTGAATGTTGCCTTACTGGCTGTTATTAGCATACTACCAACAGTGCAGCAGCATCCCAATGTAGTGACATTACACACACACATACACATGCATGCATGCATACACATACACACACACTTGCATGTGTATATACACACAAGCACACGTACATGTTCTCTTCATTGCTAATTAACATGTGAACCTGAAACAGGAAGTAGAAATACACTTTGCATACTGTGAACAAACTCAGATAAGTGCAAGTATGGAGTTGTGATTACAAAAAGGAAACTGCATTTTATTATATTAAATGTGTGATTTTTGTCAATCTTTACTGGGCACTGTTCCTTTTAATTAGCCAACAGGGCAGTTTTTTTTATCTTGCTAGGTTATAAAATAGTGTGTGTGTGTGTGTGTGTGTGTGTGTGTGTGTGTGTGTGTGTGTGTGTGTGTGTGTGTGTGTAAGTGCATGTTTATGAATGCATTTCTGTATATATGTGTCAATATGCATAAATATACAGTGTGTGTGTGTGTGTGTGTGTGTCTGCAGGACAATGGTAATCTGTGCAAGCATGTATATGTCTGCATATTTATTTGCATGCAAGAGTGTGTGTGCACATGTGTATGTGTATACATGCAAATGTGTATGTATGTTCACAACTGAGTGTGTGTGTGTGTGTGTGTGTGTGTGTGTGTGTGTGTATGTGTGTGTATACATACACACATGTGGAGGGGTTTCCCATTCAAGTTCTCCCCCAGCTATCCAGTTACTTCCAGAAGCCTCCTTTACTTTGAAGCCATCTACCACTACTGTACCCCAACAGTCTTCTTAATAGCTCTTCTGTAAATGAGTGCTTTCTTTATATTGTTTCTAGAGTTTCACATTATACTCAAGGTGAGGTCTAAGGCAGGCTCTGTGGAATGCAGGTATATAATCTTTTTGCCACTGTAATCTGTTCCCTCTGAGGATACTCACCAGTATATTGCCTGCTGCTGTTGTCACTACTCGGTCATTCTGCTGCAAGTGCCTGCTGCTGCTGTCACTACTCTGTCACTCTGCTGCAAGTGGCCACTCTATTTGTGATCAGCACATCCTTTTCCTGCTCTGTACCCATCAGTTTCACTCCTCCATTACAGTCCTTCACACCTGGGTTATTATGTCTAAGTGTGGCAGTTTGTATTTGTTTACAGTGATCCTCAAGAGAGATTATTTGCCTACTTGTGTAGCTTTTCCAAATCCTTCTCTAGACTCAACCCCTCTGCCCCCTCATCTCTACATGCTACATATATCTTGTTCTGAATTCCTTCATACATTCCTAATGCCTGACAATTTGCTCTTCAACAAAACCCTCTGTATTCTTCCATTTAGCCAAGCAGCTTTTCATTTCCTCCTTCTTGATCCTACCTTCATGACTCCAATTTTATTATCAGTCTCCTATGTCACATAGAATCAAAGGCCTTGCTGAAGTCCAGCTAGACTATTCGTCTGGTACTCCTCTGTCAAGTACATGGGTAACCCTCTCATGAAATTGTATATCATTTGACTGACAACTCCTTCCAGCTACGAACTCTTGTTAGTTCCTGTTCTGGAATTTACAGTGCTTTTTCAAATGTTATAAGTCTCATTTTTTGTCTGTCCTTATCTATATTGCTTCACACACACTTTCTGTTCCCCTCCCCACAAATGGTACATTAGTAATCTTACATGCTCCTGTTTGTAGTTAAACTATATGAACATCAAATTAACAATAAGGAAAACTGATTTCTAAATGATCAGTCATTAGCAACAGTTTGTACTAAATTTGGGCAAGACTGCACCATAGAAAATTCTGGACTGATGCTAACAGATATATACTGCAAGAAGTAATAATAAACAAGAAATAGGATCTTCTTTAAAACATTCTCAATGATGGCATACAGCCATCTTGCCTAATGACTAATAAATTAAGAAAGAGAAAAGGAAATATGACATAAAATATTAACACATAACATATTACTCACAGTGCTCTACAAATATATCATTCTGTGGAAAATGAAATATGAAAAAAATGACAAAGCACTTATATAAAATGAAAAAGGAGTAGCTTACTTGTATGAAGCAGACATTGTAACACTGACAAAACAAGCAAACACTAAGCCAGCAAGGTGAGGAATGCAAAGCATTCTTAAATTACCAAGAGGCTAAGTAATAAAAATTATGACTTGGCTACTCAGTAACTTCACATTTGTAATACATTTTTTATATTTCAGTGTTTATTCTTAACAGTTATACAAGCAACATCTGGATAGCAAAACGCTGACATTAAAAATGTGATGCAACAGATTAAAAGTTAAACAGAAATCTCAATTATGCTACTAGTTCTGGATGATATAAAATAATTGCAATTTATTACTGAGAAAGGAAACGTCCATGTTATAACAGTCTTTTCAACTCGTTTTACCTTTTAAAGAGCTGCCAGTTTAGCTTCTAACACAGCTGAAAAGATTTAAAGTAAAATGCAGCCTATGGCTATTCTTCTAAAAAAATACAGATATTAAGAAGTATGACAGGTATCCAACTAAATAAATACCCAAATCAATACATAAAGGTGCAAATAAAGCCACTCTTGTGGCTATATCCCAAATGCCAGGCATGCTTATGTCCAAGATATCACCTATGCCAACAAAACACTTACTATTCCAACAATGTGGTTTGCAAACATGGGGGAATCTGCACAATATTTTTAGGTAGTTAGTGCTATTCTGACTTTCTGTGCTCAAACATATGTAAGATGTAGAGTATAAATACCTCCCACAGACAACTGAAA
The DNA here is from genome assembly GCF_019279795.1 of Protopterus annectens. Classification (NCBI taxonomy): domain Eukaryota; kingdom Metazoa; phylum Chordata; order Ceratodontiformes; family Protopteridae; genus Protopterus; species Protopterus annectens. Next base: position 1,263,644,372 of record NC_056744.1, read on the forward strand.
CAGTTACCATAGAATAATGGCCCAAGAGCATACTTTTATGCACAACATGTAATGTACATGTACTGTACAGCCCTAATACCTTTAGTAGACAATCGGATGAGATAAAATGTATAGTGTTGACCAGTAAATATATGCATTCAGCTATGTGAGACTCAACATACATACTAGACAAGTGGACTGATAAAATGACGGTACACTGATATGTTTGATACACAAGTGCTGTTATGTTGAACAGACATGTCCCCGTGTACCAAATTATCTACATGTAGCATATATTCTACCATTTACATCTCTATCTATATAGGACCATCCAAGAAGTTTACAGTGTTTTACCTTGCATTGGTTTATGTAAGTTATGTTATAAACACATAGGTGTGTACATATGGTAGCATACATATGTGTCAGGAATATGTTGACTGTAGGGAACACAGTACACTCATACAGCTGTTTGGGGCTTGCTACTACTGTCAGTTTCATTAATAACCATTGTTATTCTGAGGCTGACAGTCTGAACAGCTGTCCAGCAATACAAATCATAGAAAATAAAGGGTATTACTCTCCTGCAGTCTGCATATGTCAAGTATGATATGGTACAACTCTGTGTACTTGTTCACATATAGTCTATGCTCACTTCCCAGTGCCATTCCCAGGAGGCTATAACCTCCATCTCAGTCCATTGTGCAGATGCTATAACCATACTTCTGCACATCTTATGTATTCCATCAAGGTATTACATATTTACAGTGTACTCATCATTGTACATGTAAATCATAAAGAGCTTGCTGTCATGTTTTATTTGTATAGCCAGGCACGGGGTTTACAGTATACACATTAGTGCTGAATACAACATGTAAATCTGCAGGCGATATCCTACAACAGCTGTATGGCATGAATGAATGGACATGAAACATGGGCTGCAATGACTGAAACATGAATAAAACATATCTCACTGGTATTCCTCAGCCAGTGACACACACACCATACAGGTCAATATGATATGAAGTTTCCAGGATAAATGGGCAATGGTCCTCACTGCAAGGGACACTATGCAGGCTCGAATGTTGTCAGCCATGGCAGAAGGCATTGTCATGTTGTCTTGCAGTGTATAGTATGGGGACATTATACAGACTGATAGGGCTGTATGTACATCAGGTCATTAGGTCATCATTGCATGTTACATTCTGTGCATGTACTATAGCATATATGTCAGAGTTTGATTGGCATCAACCTGACCACTTGGCAGTGTCACTATTGCTACTACATAACATTATTGTTCTGAATCTGCTTGATATAATCACATACTCAGCTATTCTAATATAGATGTGTTCTACCATGTAAAAGGTAATGGCATATTACTTATAAAGGTTATAGTGCAGAATCAAGCAGGTATGCAGACATAAACTTGTAATATGCCATGTGATACTGTAAAATTGATGTATAGTTGTCATGCTATAAAAGGCAAATTGTTTGCCTATAATTGGAGAATGTTTGCATATGACAACTTTGTATGTATGTCATCTGGATATCTGACTAAATGTTATGCCCCCTGGATGTCTGAATCTTAGAGAGCATGATACATTATATTATATGTGGCTTCACATGAGGTTAAAGTAGCATGATACAAATGTAGTTAGTGAACAGTATACCTGATCAGGCTGCATATGCATCATTACATCTGCGGTTGATGTTTACGCATATTGCACTGTCTGTACACAGCATTTTACTCAAGAGATTTTCTGCCATATGAGTTGTGGACAGAGGTGCATGTATTACAAGAAATCTTCAGATGTAGATCATCAGGAAGAGCACAAGGCTATCTGTGACATGGACCAGGTAGTAAAGCAGGTGAAGGAAATGCAAACTCAGTCACGGTATCCTGCATAGGGAGCAATGAAAGATTGATAAGTTACATCAAGCAGCACATAGGTCCCATTTAGACATATGTCTGCATGTTGCCACAGAGAAATTAAACACTGACTACAGCACAGGGTTGCTTGGGTGTTGAGTTGATAGTTATCACTGTGAAATGAAAGGCATGTAGTCAACACGGCTGTGCCACTTGCACACATTTACAGAAAAACATCCACAATCTCTTTGGTGTCCCACATGAGAAATGGAAGATAATATCAGAATGTCCAGTCATGTCTCTAGCACCACCACTGGCACATGTTGTACCACCATGGAAAAGCTTAAGCATTGGTAACTTATTATTCACGTACAGAATAAATCAGTGTCAGTGTCAATGTCACTGTCTGCACATAGAATACTGGTAATACTAGGACAGCATTTGGCCTGTATTACTTCTGTGTGTGCAGCTGTGAGTTTATTTGTCATGATTTCTTCCACATGCACTCACTGGGCATAGATACCACTTTTTATATTTCATAATGGTTCTACGTTTAGATAAATGCAATTGTATTTTAGATTTTTGCATGCGTATCGTATTGTGTGTGCACAATTTTTACTATCTTCAGTGTAACTTGGTAATGGATAAGCACATTTGTTGAATGCCTCTTGTGTACAGTTTGATGTAGCTGTATTACCATTATTGTCAGACATCCAAGCCTCTACTGCACATACTGAACTTGTTCAATACAAAAGTAACACACACCCAGGATGTGTGCCTGTCCTTTGACATATTACCCATTTACTGTCTCACCTTCACCTGGAATGGACTTACAAATGACACCCAGATACCTGTTCATAGGTGCTGTACCATCAATGTGTCAGCTTGCTGACCTTGCATTACATGTACCAATTATGTATACTCAGCAAATAACTATTTTCAGTCACACATCATCACCATGGTGTTTTGTACAGTTGTGCATCCGGCCTTTTGTGCAGGTTCCTTGATTAGCACTACTGTACTTGTGCTTTGCTGTCTGATGATCAGTCCGAGGTGCATGCTTTTGTGTCAACTATGCTTGCTATCAGAACTGATTACTGCATTATATGAGACATTACTTACTGCACAAGTCCTCTTTTGTGCAGCAAATTCCATTTTCGCTGAAACCCACATCACTAGCTAGTACTAGTACAAAAGTTGGGAGTTATTTAGTTATTTATTTGCAATTTGATTACCGGGGAAATCCACTGGGCCGAATTTATCCATTTTCAGTGGAGGCCCGGAGAGAGAAAAGCTCCAAGATGCATTATACAATTTAGATACATCTGATAGTTAATATTAACGATATTATGTAGAACAGTTACTCATAAATGCATTCAATGTCATGCATAGTTAAATTTATTAAGCTTGAAGGTAGGGATCATACAGTTTCCTTTGAGGAAAACAGATATGGGTTAGGTGTGGAAACAGTTTACATACAAACCTTTTAAGAAAATGTAAATATGCTTTACATACACACATCAACAGTAGAATGCTATTTACAATATTTATAAGGTTGGGCTGTATGAGGGTAGCTGTAGGAGTTGTTGAGGGCTTAGAGAGAAGCTACAGAAATTGTTGAGAGCTTAGATGGGCTCATAGGAAGATAACTATGAGAGTTGTAGAGCTTGGGAACCAGAGTGAGAACCCCCCTTGGATTACAGAGTAATTATAAATCAGAAATATTCTCAAGAAAAATACATTGACTGACAAGCCATTCCTTGTTGATACATGGTATAAGCGAGGATATATGAAATATCATTTCAGCTTAATTTATAATCTTTTCCACAGAGAACATATTATATCCCTTCCTACAGATATGGTGCACCAACATAAATTTACTTATTTAATGAGGCAGTCTAATGGTCAATATTCATATTCGTTGCATGAAGGCATTACGAGTATCTGTGATGCCTGCGAGGGAGCATAGCTAGGCGGTCATTCATAGAGGCCATTTACTTTAGTGTGTCCTGCCCATAGTTTAGCGTAAGCAAATAAAGCATAATGAGCTTTAAATAACAAACTATGTAAAGTGGTGTATACTAATGAAGTGTTCTTGTGATTCATAGTCAGATACTAGCTCTGTACCATGTCCATTGTAAAAAGGGTTGCTGCACGTCTTGTATCTACTTTGCAATCCATGAGCCAAGTATGCACAAGCAATTAAATGTCAAAAATTGAACTACTTCCCCCAGTCACTTCTTCAGTAGTTTGTGCAAGTATGCACAAACACCCAAATGACATTGATAGAAGTTATTTCCCCACAGACCCCTTCAGTAGTTTGAGCATGTAGGCACAAGCACTAAATGACAGCAGTTTCTCCAGTGACCACTTCAGCAATTTGACCACATATGTACAAGCACTAAAATGAAACCATTCACATATTGACCCATTCATTAGTTTAACCATGTATGGACAACCTCGAAAATGGCATCATTTCCCCATTAATCCCTTCAGTAGTTTAACCATCTATGCACAAACATTATAATTAAGTCATTTCCCCATCAATTCCTTCAGTAGTTTAACCATGTATAGGCAAGCACTAAAATGACACAATTTCCCCATCAATCTCTTCACTAGTTTAACTATGTATGCACAATCACTAAATGGCATCATTTCCCTAGCAATCTTTTCAGATGTTTGACTATGTATGTACAAGCAGAAAATGACTAGCATTTCTTGAAGAGAACTCAGTAATAATTTGTATTACATTATAAGTCCATACTTTCCTAAACAGTTTTCTGCATAACTCCAGATACCCCCAAGTTAATATGGAGCTTACTCACATAAATTCAGATCTATTTACAAGTTTTGTATGCAAATGAGGCCTTTTTATGTTTATCTCTTTGAATTCCAGTAACATGCCAATGTCTAAGGCACCTTATCCATATAATACGTCTCTCCTTTATGCTTATCCTCAACTACTTTACACTTTTACTTTAAGGAGATGCGTTTATCAACACTCCTGCATTTTTCTATAGTCAGCATGAATAAGACACTCTGACTACATTAGTATATCACTATAGCATACATTTGTATATCAGTGTAGCACAACTATTGTCAGATTGCCACAATGCACACTCAGAGAGCAGGACTGTGAATACCACTCTACGTCTGTTCTGACTTGTGTACCTTAGTTGGGCCATAATAGAACAAATTATGATTCACTTTTTATTGCTAATTTACAAAACAAAACCAGCTTCTTCAATGGACATGATTCAGTATAAAATAATCTACCATTTTAAGTGCAGAGTTAAAAAAAGGAGTAAAGAAAATTGATAAAAATAGTTCTGAAACAAACTTGAAGCAATACGTATTACCTATATAACAGTATTTCATTCTATTCCAGAATTCACCCTAGCATAATTTTGTTTGCATATAAACACATTAATTACTCATGGAGAAAATTTCATAGAAGACAGGATTCAGACAATGAGATATGACACATGAAGGAGTTAAGTAATGACCAGCAACCCTACAGCATAAGTTTCAGAAAACCATAACAGCAAGGCAACACTACAGAAAAGCTGGACTGACTTGCATGCAGCAGAGTATATAAAGATGTGGTCTACCCAGCACAGACATGCTGCACAGCCTGCAATGTAGAACGGCAGGAGTCTTAGATAAACACACTCTGTGGCTGCAGGAGAAAGAGTTCCTGTGTTCACCATCAGCAGTTTGAAAAAGGCCTGCAGACAAAGTTGCCCTGCACTCCATACAGCAGTAGTGTTGCAGAAGCCTGTTTCCTGCAATGGGCAGAGTAAGGTGAGTTGTAGCCATAGATAATGATTCTTCTCATGTGTGTCTGCTGCCGGCAGTATTTCATTGTACTGCTACAGTTTATAATTCAGTATATGCTTTTATAGCTTAGACTCACTCAAGTCAAGGAATATACTGATTTCCTCAGTAATTATCCAATTATTTTCCTTAAGTGCTAATTATTAACACTAATTTCAACAGGTATTTTGTTCTATAGTTTTGGAATCATTTGTGTTATATATAGATATACAAACACATGCGCACACATACACACACACACACACACACACATATATATATATATATATATATATATATATATATATATATATATATATAAAATCAATTTTTAACACTTTTATTTTTATATATTTTGAAACATTGCCCTCTATCAATTTAAGGCTTATTTCCTTTTGTAAAGCAGAATGTTTCACTGCCTTGTAAAGTAAATGTACTTGTCACATATCTGTATAAGACCGTGTACAACTGCAAGTTAAAATACTTTAGTTTCTTTGGATAAATAAAATATTCAATCTCATTGATTTTCTTTGTCTATCGTCTTTGTCCTTCCTTTAAAGTTTTTTCTCTCTTCTATATTGAGTGAACATATATTTAAGATGTACTCAAAGATAGGTTTTACTGCTGAAATACATAAGGTTTGAGAATAATTGCATTTCTTTCAGATCAAGCTGTCTTAATACTATTAATTTTATCTCCAATACATCCTGTTTACAGTTAAGTGTTGAACAAACTATAACACATAGATCTTTAATCTGTTTTACAGTTTCCAAATGTTTGTCTCCTAGTTTTATATTAAAGTTAGGGTACTTTTCCGTTATCAGGGCAACAGTGTTACTGAGCGCTTTCCGTTATCGGCCAAACTACTTTCTTGTAGTTGTAGTGAAATTCCAGCCTTCTGTAGTTCCAGGAACAAGTGCATCTTACTTCGGATATACGGTACTTTTCCAAACAAGTGCATGATGGAGTTGTATTTTAAAGTGGTGCACTTTATTAGTGATGTGTAGAAATTGTAGTGTACTTCAGTGGTACATTTACCTTTGTTGGCGGTGTGTGTCTGTACTATGAAGTCGCATTTGTTTAAGCCAAGTACTGCTTTCATTGTTCCTTTAGAGGGGAAGAGCCTAGCAGGTACAACAGTGTGTACCAATAGCAAGTGAGAAACTTTTCTTTGGTTTGCACTCAGATTTTCATGTTATGTTTCACATACAGCATAGGATCTGAGAGCAAACTTTTATTTGGAACAGGAGGCAGCTAGTCAACATGTCAGTGGCGCTTACTGGATTGTAAACACAGTTTGGACTGCATTTAGATTATTGTGTTCTGTCATTTTTTTTTTTTTTTACAATGCTGTTTCCATAAGCTGTAACACAATACATGACCGTATGTCTACTTAAAGCAACAGTAAAACAATCACTGATAGGATGAGAAGAGGCAACTACGTATCCAGCAGTATAGAATTGCTCAGGCCGTAGCTTAGTCTTTTATAACATTAACCTCACATCTGAAGGGATTACAGGGCCACTTAATTAGTGTATAGGTTTGTTGGGGATGAATTTTTTAGGAAGGCTAGCTCACAGATGGTCAGAAGGTCAGTGTATTAAATAACCACGAGGTGCAAGCATAGGAAAGTATTAACCAAAAGACAGACAATCAGCAGCGATCACTGTGAACTCATTAGAACTGTTGCCCCAATAACGGAAAAGTACCAAAGTTAGTATAACAGATTTATCACTATTGACTACTACCTTACTTTTGGAAAATTACTCCTAAGCTATTGGCCAAATTCTACAAAATAATAAAGTACTTATTTATTTGAGACTTCTTTGAGTCTTTTATCTGTACACATATCCTACAGTCATTAATATATTAAGATATCCATGCATTTGGAACTATTGGCAGGTTTGAGAATACCGCATTACAGAGAACTGGACCCAATATAGACCCTGAGAGAAAAACGTCTTAGCACATATCCAACTTGATCTTGTTTCCTGAACTACAAAACTTTGCTCTCTGTTTAGTCAGTTTCTAATCCAGTTAATAACATACGGGTTTACTTCTAATCTGTTAAGACTTTACATAATCCGATGGTGTAATAAGGTATCAAATACCTTAGTGGCATCAAGATAGATCAGCAGTCACTGTCTCCATTGATCTGATAATGTAGAGGACTTTATTTGACAAATCATAGAGGATCTTCCTTTCAGAAATCCATACCATGTAGGATCTAGTGAGAGCCAACAGATACTATACATCTCCAACTGAGTAAGTAAGCATTTCTTAAAACATTTTTGTATGACAAAAGTAAGACTTATCGGTCTGTAATTGGATTATTTATTTTTTACTCCCTCTATATATTGGCACAACAAATGATTATTATGCAGTCCTTAGGTACCACCCACATTGCAGCATGTTATTAAACAAAGGTGTTAATGCCTCAATTACATTATTAAACAATATACATACGAAGCTACTCAAGAAGTTGTCTGGTCCAACCAAACCTTTGAGATATTATGACATGGTACAGAAACAATTGGTAAGGATTAAATGTTATACGTAGCATAATACAATGTGCACAGTTCCATAAAATATTTATTGAGTGTATTTGCTATTTCAAAGTTTCCAGTAGCCCTGTTGTTAGTAAAAATAGTCCCTACCATTGTTTGTACATTCCTATTTGAGTTAACATAGTTGTCTAAACCTTTTCTTATTGTCTTTTGTATTTATGAGGGAACTCTCATATATATGTTTCTTAAGCAGCATACCCTTTTTGTAACCATTGTCTTATTTGGCTCAAACATTTCCTACTGAAATTTGTTTATATTCTTCTGGGCAGCACAATGCAGCAGGATGGCAAGTAAACTCACTGGGGACTGTAGCAATAGGCATGGATGCTACTAAGATGCAGAACAGAAAGTAGAATTACTATGTACAACACTCAATGGTACAATTGGCAAATAGCATTCAATGGGCAAAATGAAAGAGTGTGATTGACAGAAGATGCTTTGTGGTCTGTTTCAAAGAAATCTCATGGATAGCCTGAGAAACAAGTAATATTAGTTTTCCCTATCTGTTAGCCTGTTAGTTCTGTCTGTTTAAGGTGAACAGCTACTATGTTAATATAAATGTGTATAATAATGTTCCCCTTCTAACTATGTGTAGGCTTTTGTTCTGTGGGCTCTGCTTCTAAACTATAGATGTTTTAGTATGCATTCTTTTAAGATATTACCATGTCTCATTGTATGCAATACTCAGGATCTGAACCTCACCATGTGCTTGCTTGCTTAGGAGCCTGGGATTATAAGACTACAAAGACTACATTTTGGATTACCTGCTGACTTATTCTTGTAATGGTTGAAATTTTTTTTTGTTTACTATCTTAGAAGAATGGAATAAATTGGGAAGACCATTCAACATTCTAGTAATGAAAAAGGGGGAGAGTAAGCTTTAATGTTAATACATGCTAACCTTTGGTTAACAAGCTTGCTGTATCGTTTGATCTCAAGATGATGCTGAGTAATTTTATTCTAAGGTAGGCACTGTATATAGGGTCTATATTATCTTACCAAAAACTGTATGCGGCACGTAAAGAATGAACTCCTTTAACAACGAAACACATAAACGTCCAGGTGCATAACGTCAAACTGTAATAGTTGGCCAAAATCGCGATCCTGGTGTAGGTCAAGTGAATAAATGTAACTTGAATCCCCTAACATGAATAAACATCCCTGTCATGTTTACATATTCCCCACTAGTCTTGCACACAAAAAAGGAATGAAGCAAAGTGATAAAATTATAATGCACTACCTACAACTTTCTGATAGTGATGCACATATTAGATGTATATACATTGCTTTAATTACACCCAAGCAAATAGTGGAATTTCTGATTGATGTATACAGCCTTATACAGCAAGAGTACTATACTACATCTTTAGCAGCATGGCTACTGTTGTTATCAAATCCTGTATACTGTATTCCTCTTTTTTTCCAATACTGTTTGTAAACGTTACTGCCGACAAATTTGTAGCCATGATAGCATTTGTAAAACTGCCATACACATACCTCCCTTTATTTATTTATTTACATTTGTTGACTGGGAGTGTCCGACTGGACGTAGGTCCATTTTCAGCGGTGGCCTGGGGAGAAAAGCTCCACAGTTAAAATAAACAGACAGTAGTTATATTGGATTACATAGCGATTAACAATTTAACATAGCAATTAATTACAAACATATTTACAGATGAAGAACACAGTCCATCAGTAGACAACTAGAATCTTTATCTGCGAAGTACAAAACTGACATTAACAAATGTTACAATAAGAAGTTCCTGCTGTATAAAAAGTACTAGGCTTATGAGCATCGGAGCTTGCTATAATCAAGGTAGTTAGTGGGGATGAAAGAAAGGTAGTGGCTGGATGGGGTGGGTGATATTAGAGTGGGAGTTGCAAGGGCATAGCCTGCATGTTTTTAGGTGTGCTTTTAGTAAAGCTTTGAAGTGGGTGCATGATGGTATGGAGGTAATTGTGGGTGGGAGGGAGTTCCATAATTTGGCTATGGTGCAAGAGAATAGTGCTTCACCAGCAGAGTTATTGGTTTTAGTGATCTGCAAGTGATTTTTGTTGCTGGATCTTAGTGGTCTGGTGGTGCGATAGGGTTGGAGTAGATTCTGGAGGGATGGGACATTTAGGGGATGGTTTACTAGTTTGTGGGCAAGTGATAGTTGATACCACTAAAGGAGGTGAGGGAGTTCAAGCCAGCCCAGTTCAGCAAGTGACAGAGTGCTGACTACGGTAGGATGCCCCTGTGGCAATTTGGCGATTTTGTTGTAGCAGGTCTCTAGCTTATTTAGATCACATTGCCTTAGGTTGGTATATATTGGAGAGGCATAAAGTAGGGTGGAGATGCACGGGGCTGCATAACTAGTTACAACCCTTACATGCAACATGTACTTTAGTTTGCCTTCAATTGTTTTAATATTACTTGCAGATTGTATTTTCATTTTTTTCTGATATAAAGGATATTATTATACAGATTAATAATAATTTGTTTACAAATACAGAATCAGTTTATTTTATTGTAATACAATCTGAACATACATTTGTCATATATAACACAGATACACTGTCTATGCGTTCTGACATCAGACGCTCGAGTTAGTTCCTTTGGGCCAACTATGACAATTCGACATACATGTTTTCAATGGAGACGTACATTGAGGTTATAGCACTTCGATCTTTATGTGTCGACGTTGTCGTATTCGCTGTAAACAGCTTTCGGTATGATAATATAGACCCCTGTATATATTATGATTATTAAATGGATTTATAAGCCAGCATTAAATCACCCCTGTTTAATCTGTAATAAACAAATTTCAATTACAGGCGTAGACTTTTCTAGTCCTGTTTGGTGGAATCTATATGTATCCTACAAGGCTATTTCATTTCAGTTACAAAAATAAATAGAAAACTGCCTATCATATTCAGAAACTCTTAATAAAGAGTTATACAGGGGAAGTAAAACAATGGTTTTCCTTGAGAAGAACAATGGCAGGATTTTAAAGGATTTAAGAACATTACCTATATTGAGTTAGTTGTGTATTCAAAAGAGAATTTATGACTGATATATGTCCCAGGATTTTTAGAATGACTTGTAGTGGCTAGGGTTTAATTATAAATAACACATGGCATATCCTATCATTCAGTTTCTGAATGTTAAGCATATCTTCTGTATTTACTCACTTGAGTAAAATTGATCTGGAAATGAATGAAAACAAACGTGATCCTTCAAGGATGTAATAATTCCCCCTTAATTTGCTTTCAACAACCAAGTTAAAACTCCAGCTTATTCTTCTGGCACCTCTGCAAAAAAAAAAAATTCCAGGGATCATAAAATCTTAAAATCCCTTGAATTTAATAATTTTGGTATTAACAGATTAATATTTTAAATTATAAATATTTTCTTTTAATGAGGTTAGTACAAATAAAAGACAGTGTATGTCTTACAATGTTATGTTTTGTTGGAATATATAAAATCTCTTTTATGCAGACAGTGAGTAATTCTTCAAACAGATTCTACATTAAAAGTGTTTTAACAAGGTTCATTTATATTCATATTATAAGGGCAAAAATGTGGGTGATTATCTTAGTAATGGGTATTTTGTTTTACCAGGTTTTCTTAATAAAATAATTATTGAACACATGGAATGTATAATTTTTTTCTAAAAAAAATGATGTTATTAATGATACTAAAATGGATTAGAAGGGCTCACATAGTCACACTGTTTGTACAGTATTTATGCTAAGTGCCCTTGTCATTTTTTTTTTTTCATTTAGATAAGACCAGAAAAGCCAAGTAGCTGTTCATTACAATAAGTATCACAAGAATACTATGGCTGGTTTAAATGTTTCAGTTTTGGAGCAAATAATAATGATTTGGTTATAAAAATAAATTGTTCTATAAAGAAAGTAATATTGTTTCAAAATAGAATGCATTAATACCAAAAGGGCTAAATTCAAGTTGTGATTGGAAGTGTTTCTTAATTAATTAATGAATTTTGCCAGTTGTGATGTTATTCTTCCAGTGTATTTATTTGGCTTATTTTAAGATTGTATCCTTCCCGGAAGGCTTCTTGTTGAGTCACCAGGAGAATAAACTGAGTAAAAGTATTGTTGTGTTTCTTTCTTCTTTGTATTATTTTTCTTCTTGTTTTTTGGTATATTAAATCACAAGATGCTGCTGTCATTTACAGAGACTGTGAACACAATAAACAGATGGTCCATTAATGAATCCTGGCCCAGGCCTTAACTTATAACTTTTTTCTAAGATGAAATCTGATTTTAATCCTAACTGAAAAAAAAGACCACCCTCAGAACCAGTTGTTCATCCATGTGAATGCAAATGTATTTATACCTAAAGACCAGACCAGCAATAACTGTGTTATGAGATTGCTCCCAAGTACACTGGGTATGTCATAGCATATAAGAAAGACCACTAGTAGGCTTACAACCAAGCGATCTGCAAAATTACCTATTCTAGCAGTGTCAGTAGCACACTCGTATTTGGAGCAAAAGGCTGTAGGTTCTATTTCCGTACCAGCTAGATTGATTGCTGACACTGCAGTATAGCATTAGGTGGATACTGCACTCCTGAGTGTTTTCCTTCTGATGAGATGTTAAACCAAAGTTCCATCTGTATGAGTTGGTGGTAGCTCAGGTGGATGTAAAAGATCCCACGGCACCTCTCAAAAAGTGAAGGGAAAGTTCTCAAATGTCCTGGCCAATTTTCTCCCAGAGTCTCCTCTGAAAAGAGACTACAAGTCTAATGGGTTTAACCTGGTCAGCAAAGGCTAAATACATTAAAAAAGACAATAAAGCTTGTTATTGATTACCTATTTTAGTGAATCTATGCTATAAATGATCAGAGCTTTCAAAAGACAAAACTGGTAAATGGCTTTAAAAAGTCTGTTAAGAGCTGTAATAACTTGAATCTACTACCAACATGTTAGGTTGCAGCTTTAGACATGTGAATTGTAGGATATTCCGAGCTATAATAAGGGACTTCACATCCTCAGGCAGCACACCTACATGGTGTCCCCTGTGCTGTGTATAAGCAATTGTGATTTTTTTTTAATGGCAGTTGGTAAACTGTTATATTTTTTAAGTTATTAGCTTGGTACATTAAAAAAGCATTTTATATATGTTTTTTGTGTTGACAGCATCTTACAAAGTTTATAAATGCATGTTAATTATTTAGCAATTAATAGCAACCTGCTACCTTTGAAAAGAAATATGATTTGATGGCTTTTAAAATGTCAAACTTTTTTTTTATGTTGTGTGCACTGCTCAGTGTCTCCTACAAGTTGGTACTTGTAACAGCTACGTACGTGCCTTCCCTTCCTACCCCTCTAGGGCAGTACCAAGACAATCGGTTGTATTTTTCAAGACTATTCCATTTACACTGTTAGAACCAGAATTGAAATTTAATGTAATCTCTTAAGTGGCATCCTTAACTGATTTAAGACTGATATAAGACTTAGCATTAGACAAATATCAGATGGCATCAACAGATTAGTCCTGTAAAGGGAAAAAAAAGAATATGTGCCACAAAAAACTTTAGTTAATGAAGTATATTTAGTTTTCAAAAGTAGATTATCCAAAACTCTCTCCTTCATGTTTGTTTTGAGCAGTAGATATAACAATCCCAGAGATCACAAGTTATTTGACTAGCTAATAAGACACTCCCCTTCTGTCTTTACTGACATCAGCCAATCTCTTCTCTCGGGTTCCTATCATATAGTCGAACTTGTACAAGTTCGAACCCCATATGATTGAGATCATAAGTTCGAACATGTACAAGTTCAAGCATTTAAATGGAAATATCCATAAGGGGAGGTTTCCATTCATTTCAATGTGGTGCGATCTCGGAGTTGATATATTTAAGTAGGGGGGTGGGGGGTGCAGGGGGAGCTTGCCCCTCTGCTTACAGCAGTTATTTGTTTACTTCTTTTTTTTTCTTTTTTTTTTTATCACTAGTCGAAGTTTTGTAACTTTGAACGGAATGGTTCAAACATTCCATGTTCAAAGTTATAAAACTTTGAATATGTGATACAGACCCTCGTCTCTCACACTTCCAAAATATTTTGAATCTTACTTTCTCTTTTTCTCCCAAAATTACACACCATAATCCTTTCACTGGAACATAGTAAGTAGCAAAAGAACCAGGTATAGTGTCCAAGTGTATATTCCACAATAAAAACAACATCCAAAAACCACAAGGAAAGACGCAATCACTCAGGAGATGAAATTTGCTTACATTGAGGAAGGGTGGTTTGCTTGAAAGTGTTGTGACCATTAAAATTTATTTTCCTGAGTGGCTGTGTCTTTCCTTGTGGTTTTTGGATTTCAATGGAACATGGTGCCATGTCTTATCCTGTTTCTCACTCCTGTCATTCCTAAATATGCAGTACTCTGTCCAGGACTTGTTGTGTTTTTTTTTTGCCAGTGATAGAAATATCATCATAGCTTTTGACACTGTTAAATTATATGAGAGGCATTAACAATATAACTGAAGCATAAATAAAACATAAATAAGTGCAAGTTTTTTTTTCAGCACTGCAGTATGACATCATTAAACATATATATTAAAATAGTCAAAAGCCAAATCTAATTTTTTCTCTGCCTCCAAATATTTAACAAGCAGTAGTTTAAGTACAATAATTATATCATAGGCGTACAAATGAAATTATAATTGCTGGGAAGCCTTTTCTTTTTTGTAAGAACAGTAATTATTCACTGTTATGAGATGTCTGGGATAATGACAATCCCAGGCCTCGCACTCTGTACTGCATTCAAGGAATACAATATATTTAACCCTACCATGTAGCACACCATTACATCACTTCACCATCTGTGAAAACTTACTTTAAGATAGTTCAAGTCTTATTGTAAAAGCATATTTACTAGAATAACAGAGCAAGAATTTCTACAGTTGAAGTCATAAATCACCATGTAAACTTTATTGAATGGTAACCATAACTAAATAAATAAACAACATGGTGTTGCTTTTACTCTTATGAAATGCCTCTTGCAGTTGCACAAGTGGCCTTCCAATTGTGTGTGTGTGTGTGTGTATATATATATATGTGTGTATATATATATATATATATATATATATATATATATATATATATATATATAAAGAGTGCAGTTTCCATACATTGTAGGTATTTTGCAATGCCCTTATGTAAAAAAGAGTGCCATTTCTGTATTGCAGTTAGTTTGCAATTCCTTTACTTGACAGTTTTGCTGGCATCTGAACCATTAGGGTATGCAACCAAATTTGTTAAAAGAATCAGCACTTGAGGTAGTCTTCATAAAATACATTTTCTCAAAATGATAGAAAAAGACATTGACGTAGTGCCATACTTAATGAGACAGCTGTTAAAGTGACATAAGGGAACCTGTCACATACAATTCTTACGCTGATGGACCACTGTTATTAACAATTTCCATCTATATTAGTCAGCTGGACAAGGAAACTGTGAAATGCAATTCCATGCTACTGCACTCTCACAAATCTGCAAACATTGTATATGGTGACTTCAGCTGAATACATCTGTACAGACTGATAAACTCAAGCTGGTAAACTTTATTTAGATGAACAAACCCTTAATTAAAGAAGCACAGGTCATGGAAGCATAGACTTGTCGATTATCCTGTAATTTCTTTTGTCATTTATTGTTTTTTTTTTCTTGGGGGGAGGGGGGTTGTCATAAAAATACAGTACGTAAAGTGCCCTATTATGGCATTTGTCATATCTGTTCTTTTCCAGGGATCCTGAAGCCTGGCACTAACACAGAAAGGTAAAAACAGTGTTTTGGGGAGGAGAGAGAGAGCGGTGTAAATAGAGAGAAATAAAACTAGGTATCTTAGATGAAAGTGTGAGGAACAGAAAATGAAGCTGCCATCAGCACATACTATACAAAGCCAAATGGAATTTGAGTATATTCACAGCATCAAGAAATATCATGAACCAAAGGAAAGAGAAGGCAAGACCATTTACATTTCTGCAACTAAACCATAATGCAAATATTTCCTATCTACTCATTATAGAGTAGGAGACAGTGCCCACTACAGATACTGCAGTAGCATCAGACTGAACATATCTGATGGAAAAATATAACTGCCATTCATTTTCAACATGAATTGAGGCGAAACAAAACTGTTAGCATAACCATTATCCAAATGTAAAGTACACTAAATCTGGCAAGCAATTTAAGAACACTCTAAACGCCAACAAAATGCAGCGCTTCTTGTTCCCAAATCACAAACCCAGTCTACAAATCATCTAATGAATGAAATCCCAAAATAAAAGAAAATGATTATATAACTATAAATTACATAAAAATAAAGCATTCATGCAGATGTACTTTCGTGTTAAACTAATTGGTGACTTGGCATTGCTTATTTCTTTTTTTCCCCAACATAAGCATAATTAGATGAGGAATGTCTGAAAGGCCACTAAAGTTTCATAGCTCCAACTTCCCCAGGGGCATACCTATCACAGATATCCCCCAGTTACAATCCTTAACCAGATTTGCCTCATCTCTCTCCAGACAAGGTTAACATTCTTGACTTTTATTGATTTTAAGTGCCCCGCAACCAACAAGAGGACCAGATGTGTGGAGCATTCATACGGTGGTCAGCCACAGAAAGTATTGGGTAGTATTCCATGTTTCTGCTTTTGTGGTAAGAGCATCACTTAGTAGGGATCTGCAATAGGCAGTTCATGATAGTATGCATCCTGCTTCTACAGTAACATATATCACATAAAACCCCTCTCTCATCTTGTGACTGTTGTTGCCCTTACCCAGTAAACCCTGGGCTCCACTGTAAATGGTGACATACTCAGAATACCAAAGCATGCCCTCACACCATCTCCAATGAGTCAAGTAAGCATGTGTGTCACCATTTCTCTCCCCAGTGACATTTGCTTCCTCAGCATATAAGCCACTGACTAAACATGGGTCGTTTGGTTGCAACCAAAGATATTTCTCTCTGTCATTAACCTGACTAAAAATTATTGTTTATGTCCTGCAACTCCTGGAATTCATAATGTTCATATTCATGTCTTCCTAACAATAATACCTCTGCTACATACACACACTATGTACAATAACATCTGTTAAGCAGTACATTCCAAAACAGATGTCAGATACCTTGTGTGGGAATGGCTCAACAAGTTTTAACATCCCCCACCAGCATATGGTTATTTCAGTCTGCAAATGAGACACTGATGTTTATACTTTCGCTTGGGAAATATGTATTCTATAGATCTACACAGGCACACAAGCACACACACACATTTCTGTGGGATTCTCTGTTTGAAAAGAAAACTAAATTTACAGATTAGGAAAAATAGTGCTTAAATATCTTCATTTTTTAAAAATATATCTTTGCTTAGTTCCACACAAGTAAACATATGCAAACGACAAAGACATTTCAGTCCTGATGAACATGAAAGTCACACCAGAACACAGACTTGCTTTTGCTGTGCTCCATCTGAGACACAAAATAAAATCACCTTGGTCCTAGCTCGTCCTCACACCGCCAGGTGAATTCCCCAAAGTTCTGGTAGCGCTGGTTGTAGTGGTAGAGGACTCGGTGTAGACTGGATGACCCAAGGTCCATCAGGGTGTTGTAAGCTGTCTGCTGCTCTTTGCCACTTGTGTAACCATTAAACAGATTATATATCTTTTCAGCTATTTCTGAAATAAACAGAACAGAAAACAGAGTCACAAACTCTATTGATATTGATCAAAATAGAACTGAAAAAGTTTAACATATTCCGTTATTAATCCAGTTTGTGTTTTCAAAAACTGAAATGCATGAATACAAAGAGAGAGAGAGACAGAATGAGGGACAAAGAAAGAGAGAAACAAAAAGAACTGAACCTCATACCCATGCTGAATGAAAGCACTAATTGCAATTTTCCTATAAATATTCAGGTTACTTTTCACTCTTGAATATTTTACATGTTCATTCAGCCCTAGTCGCATCTCCTTGATGACATATTTCTTTAATTCTTTTGACTTGGCAGCACATTACACAAACAAAGCTATCATGAGTGGTATGTTGCATGCAAAGAAATAACCCAAAGCAAGTTTATTTTTTCAGTGTAGCCACAGATGTTATCAAAAAGTAAAACTTTGATAAACTTCATACAATATTCATCCGATCAGACTGCATTTAGGACATCATGCCAGCAAGAATGTCATCTAGGCTGTAGTCTAAGAAAAGACTTTAGATAGAGCACAATAGTGGAAGAACTTTAGGTGTAACTTTTTGTCATCGGGAAAGAAATACTAGGTGGTACACTTAGAAAATCTACTTTGATGTGTGCTTTGCAAAAAAGTATAAAAATGCTTTACTTGTTTTTCCTCTGTTCAGTAAGCCATGGTATAAAGAATAAATAAATAAAATTAAATTGGACCAGTTCTGTATTACAGCTGTCAGTCATGTGTTCTTGTCAGGCATCAAGCAGATAATTAATAACCAGGTGACCTCAGTACGAAGGCTTAATGATTATTTACAGTACTGACTAACATACCTCTCAACTGGCCAGATTTTCAGAGAATGTTCATATTTTTGCCTCATATTTTAGTCTGCTTCTCATAAAAGTTTGTGGATTTCTGACAAATCATTGAGGGCTGTATACACTAAATAATGACAGACATTTGAGTTCAGGCATCATATCATTTAGAAAATGCATGCTGACGCAAAGCTTCTTATTTTGGAAACTTTCTAAGTTTGTACGAGCAATATTTAAACTCTGTCATTGATTCTGTGCTTTTGCTCCTCCCCCAGCATTATGTTTGGCTTTGTTCTTGCGCTAAGCAATTGAGACATACACATCCAGGTTGTAGGTATAGTGGATGCATATCACAATAAATGGGCATCATACTGGGATGAGGTAGTCCCACATATTAGGGACACACCTCTGATCCAGAGAAAGGTACCATTTCACACTATTGGATCATATCACCTGCTACCAAGGGCCAGAGGTATAGGAAGGACATCAGTACTTCAGTATAGGTAGCTACATAAATTACACAGAGAAAGTATGAGATAATGGGCCTTGATCTCCCAATTATTTTAGTCTTTGTACAGATTTATTGCATAAGAGGTTGAGATGTATGCTGAATAGGTTCTATATCATATGTTCAAAGTTTTATAACTTCGAACGTTAAAATATCAAATTTAAATGTTCGAAGTTATAAAATTTCGAACATATGTATAAAAAAAAAAAAAAAAGCCCAAAGCTAATGGCTGTAGGCAGGGGGCAAGCTCCCCTGCACCCCCCACATCCCCCACTCTTTAAATATAGCAACTCCGTGACAGCACTACAGTGCAGTAAGTGAAATCTTCCCTTTACTGCACTATAGTGCGGTCTTGTCTAGGTTCCTTTTGAACAGTGTCATAGAGGTTCTCTGCTTCACATGAATTGGCAGCTTATTCCAAAGACAAGGCAGTCACTGGGAGACAAATCTATCCTTCCAGCATGTCTTATTCAAGTTGCAGGCTATATTTAGGTCGCTGGAATGGGTAGCTCTAGTCCTGTTTAATTTATGGATGTGCAACATATTCATTAGGTTTGGGTTGGAGATTGCTCTGTAAGCCAGGCATGAGCCCCAAGAAGCCTATAAGATATACAGTATAGTTCCAGGAACTTTAATCTGTCTGTGTAAGGCACATGCTAGAGTCCCTTGATATTCTTTGTTAGAAACCTCTGAGGTCTCTCTAGTTGCTGCAGGTACTTTGTATGGTACACGCCAAAAGGGGGGTTATACTCAATTATGGGCCTGATTAGTGATGACTATACAGGGGTTAAAACCTCCTTTGCTCTAGAGATGATGCCTTTGCTAATCAAGTATCCTACATAGAAGATATTCCTTACTACAGTCGACATATGGTGGTCAAAGTTAAGGTTGCAGTCTGCTTGTGATCCCAGATCCCTTACCACTTTGCTGTTGCTTAGGGTATTGTTGTTAATCTGACAGTGTGAAGGGACACTGTTTTTATGGAAGGGAATGATGATGCATTTCTTTGCATTCAGTCTGAGACTGTGACCAAGACACCAATCATTGGTCTGCGTAGGACCCTCCTGAAGTATACTGACATCATTTGGGGATTCAGTAATTGCACCCAGTTTACAGTCATCCACAAACTTTGTCAGTTACAGCCCCTTAGTTTTGGCCTTAACTTCTGAGAAGTATAAACCAAACATTAGGGGATCCATTACTGAGCTTTGTGGGACCCCGCTGGTGACAGGTCTGTGGGTTGATATGGAGTCACCCACTTTGATATTGTGTGACTGGTTTATGAGCCTATTTAGGAACCATCTTAAAACAAAGGGGTTTGCATGCAGTTTGCTAAGTTTTTCAGTAAGGCCTGAGTGTGGGATTGTGTCAAGGGCTTTGCCAAGTTGAGGTATGCTGTGTGCACAGATTTGCCCTCAACAATGCCCTGGTCACATTTTTGAAGAAATTCACCAGATTTAACAGGCAGCACCTGACCTTGACAAAGCCGAATTGGGTCGGATCCAGGGTTTGGAGGTCACCTATGTCTTTATTTATGAGATCCATTATTAGATATTCCATGGCCTTACAGATGAGGCTGGTCAGACTTATGGGTCTATAATTCCCAGGGTATTTTTCTAAGCCACCTTTGTGGAGGGGATAACTGTTGCTGTTCTCCATTCCACAGGAACAAAGCCTCTGGATAGGCTATGATTGAATAGGGTACTTAATGGTAATACTAATTCATGTTTTAGTTTGTTTAGAAGACAGCCTGTCTGATCTCATCAAGGCTTTAATGACCTGCTCTTCGATTATGTAGTGTGTGTGTTGGGGGCAGTTGAGGGCAAGGTTTGTCATAAGTTTGGAGGGAACAGGGGAGAGAAATGTTTGCCAAATCTGTCAGCTAGCAAGTTTGCTGTCTCTACAGAATCAGTGTGTGTGCTACTGTTAGTCACTAGTTCAGCACATGCTTAGGTCCTACCTTTTAGGCTATGTACATAGCTATAAAAGGCCTTATGGTTATATCCTTGGATGAGACTGCTAGGTTTTTCTCAAAGTTACCCTTAGAGGATTTGACATGTTGTCTTATTTACCTGTTCAGGTGGAGGAGGATGCTTTTCCATTGTTGGGTTTTTTTTAGACAGCAACTTTTTGCATTTGTTGTAAGTTTGTTGATGCTGTATGTCCACCACGGTGGCTTATTTTTACTTGGCGGTCTGGCTTTGATTCTCTCTGGAACTGCCGAGTCTATACATGTATATAAGTGA
This sequence comes from Protopterus annectens, assembly GCF_019279795.1. Classification (NCBI taxonomy): domain Eukaryota; kingdom Metazoa; phylum Chordata; order Ceratodontiformes; family Protopteridae; genus Protopterus; species Protopterus annectens. The sequence goes on from NC_056744.1 coordinate 1,263,665,880, forward strand.
TTGTGCAGGGCTTCAGTGTAAGCTTTGGTGAAGTTACCACTTCCAGCTGAGGCTGAGGCTTGAAATGCAGTTAGGCGAAAGGCAACACATTCTGGCTGGGTCTATAAATGCCTTCGGGCAGACAGCCTAGTACCTACCTAAGAATCGAGGAACCTGTACCTATCCCTAGTTGGGTATGGTTTGCCTTGGTGAAGTTTTTTAGTCTGACTTTACCCTTTGTGAGTTCTGGTGTTAGCGCCAGTTTGAAAACAACTGATTTGTGGTGAGATTTAACTAATGAGGGTCTGACAGCTGCGGTAGTGCATCTGTTTGCCATGTTAGTGAGGACCAGATCTGGTATATTTGTTCCTCTTGTTGGGGTTTGAACAATTTGTTCCAGGGCATTTGAGTGAACAAAGTCATGGAACATCTGCACATGTGAGTTAGGGCTACAGTAGATTTTCCAGTTGATGGTGGGATACTTGAAATCCCACATGACCAGAGTGTATGGCAATATTTGGATTGACTCTAATTTGGTCAAGTAGGCCTTGTGTGCATCATGATTCATGGAAGGGGATCTATAACTAGTTATGACTTGAATGGGTGGTCTTACCCACAGTAATCTGAACTTGAAGTAACTCCATGTGGTTGTCCAGTCTAACTATTCAGGATGTGAGTTTATCTCGAATACCGAGAGAAACACCACCTCCTTTGGTTCTCACACATCCATCTCTGAAGGTGTGGAAGGCATTGTAGCCTTGCAAGGCTGGGTACTCTCTGAAGCCTTGATTAGGGTTTCTGTGACTGCACAGACATCCACATCTTCTAGTAAAAGAAGTGCTTTCAGGGTGTATAGTTTTTGGTTTAAGCTATTAGCATTTAGCAGCATAACCATTATTTTGTTATGATTGGCAATTTTCATATCAGCAATTTTGTTTTTGAGACCTTTCCTAAAAAAAGTCATGATGGGGAGGCAACAGCCTCTGCCTGCAGCTCAAAGCTTAGTGGTCCCAGGTGCAAACCATCTTTGGCAAAGGTGCGAGGTTTGTTGACCATGTCATCCCAGGCTGAAAGAAACTATCACTTTTGAATGACACCAAAAACTTTGTCAATTATTGAAATTAATCATTTTTTTATTTATACTGTGACATCATTTTAGGTGAGGAAAATATGCTTCTCAGGGCTAGGGATATACCTGCCTGGGACACATACTCTGAGAGCTCAGTCATGTCTTTCTTCATATAGTCCAGTGAGGTATGGCTCAGGTCTTTCACTCCAACATGAACTGTGATGGTGTCATAATGGTACTTGTTGCTGAAAGACCTGAGTGCATGTGTGATCTGATGAATGCTGGCATTGGACAGGCAGCTGAACAAAACTTTCTCCTTATCTAACCTGGTGAGCAGGACATCAGTGTGTCTCACTAGGGAGTTTCCAATGACAAGAAAATTTGTTTTTTGAATGCTACGCCTTAAGGGCTTGATAAGTGAGACAGTGGTGTTGCTAAGTGTCTTGGGTGCTGTGGAAACTGTGACAGTTGTAGCTGTGTTGTGTTTTGGTAAGTTTTTTGAGAAAACCTCCGCGTATACAGATTTATGTGTTGGATGCATACTATGTGTATGAGCAGTGGTACTAGGTACCTGAGTAGTGGTGGTAATTGAGTTGACAACCTCTTCTGTGTTATTGTCTCAAGTGTGAGAGAGCAGGGATTCAAGATTCTTGCTGTAGATATATCTCTTGCACTCTGTACTAGACTGAGTTATTAGTAGAGGGTTGTCAGTGTACATGAGGCAGTTGCTACACTGCCTCAGGAGACTCAAGTCTACCAGGCTGACAGGAGAAACAGGGGTACTCCAACTGCCCATAATGCTAGGTTTGAAGAACTGTTAACACAAATGGGGTGCTTTCAGGATTGATCTAGGAGGTGCTCTGTTAGTGGGCATTTCTGGCTGGTGCTTTAATAGGTCATAGGTCACTAGCAATACTTCTTAGACCAGAAATGTACTAAAGATGAGGAGTACACTAATGTACTATGGCTGTATCTAAGGGGAAAAATGTCAAAATTATAAGTCCAACTATGGCACACAATTGTGCAGCAGTGTGCAGTGCCGGGCAATGTGCAAACAAGCTAAAACCCACTCAAATGCAGACCTTAAATACCAGAAGCTAAAAACTAAAAAAAATAAAACTTTTAAAAAACTCAAAAGAACCAACGAGGGTGCTTACCCCAAGCTCTAGACCAATCATCATTCAACAGACAGGATGCAGTCAGCATACGTCTCTCACAAGGGTGCAGAAGAGCCCCTTTTATTGATCAAAGATGGCTTGGAAAATGTGGTCAGAATACAATAGCCACTACAAACAGATCCAGACACAGCAAACCTGAATCTAGACTATGCTACAGCTACTAGCTAAACTAATTTAGGCAGTAAGCACTAAAAAAATGCTTTAAACAGCAGAAAACAGCAGTGAGACACTAAATCATGTTTTAAGCAGCAAGAAGACATGAAAGAATTTTTCAACAGCAAACAATTTGGTATTTAAAACACTGCTTGGCAGGAAAACAGAACAAACAGAACAGATACTTTGCAAGCAGTAATAATTACTTTCCAAACAGTGAAAATAGCAAAAAAACTGCAAACAGTGAAAACAGCAACAACATATGATTTTAACAGGCACAATAAGGCAGACAAATACAGTACATTTTTTTGAGATTGCTAGTTTTTTCTCAAAGTTACCCTTAGACGATTTGACATGTTGTCTTATTTACCGGCTGAGCAGGATGCTTTTCAATTTAGTTTACAGTATCAAAACACAATATTAAATAGGCAGAGTACAATAAAAGTGCAGTAAATAGTATAATGAAGCAAAAACAGGCAACTTATGGTGTTTGGGAAGCTCAGAAGCCTCTAGTCTTCTGGTATCTCAGCTCAGAGTTGTGACTGGTAGCCTACCCCAGTTCAGCTTGGTATAAATAAGTAAAAACCTGCTTAAATATCAGACGTTAAAACTTAAAAAAAAAAAAAAAATCAAAAGAACCAATGTAAATGCTTACTCAAAGCCCTAGACCAATCACCTTCACCAGACAGGTTACAATCAGCACATTTCTCTCACAAAGGTGCAGAAGGGCCCCTTCCAATCAGAGATGGGTTAGAAAATGTGCTCATAATACAACAGCCACTACAAACAAATCCAGACGCAGCAAACCTGAATCTGGACTATGCTACAGTTACTAGCCATACTAATTTAGGTGGGGAAAATCTAAAAAAAATGTTTTAAACAACTGAAAGACAGCAGTGAGACAACAAACAATGTTTTAAACAGCTGAAAAACAGCAACACACTAAAGAATGTTTTAAAGAGCAAACAAATTGGCTATTTAAAACACTATTTGATAGGAAAACAGAAAAAAAACAGAACATCTGCTTTGCACACAGTGATCATGGCCAGCCCTCCTCTGTCTATTAATGAGCCCTAATGCTCATTAACAATGAATGCAGCCATGAAAGTGGGTACAATGAGCATGTCATTAAAGATCCTCATTATGGCCACAACAGCTACCTTCAAGAAGATTGTGCAAGACATTGGTGTGGCTGCAGGGAAGTACAAGTAACAGTAGAGCTCATATGGTGAAAATGAACCTCAAAGCACTCTGCACAATCCCACTTGCACAGCTGTGGCATGAGAAAGAAGGTGTGACCACAATACATGGTGATGAGGCTTGTGTACTGATCTGTTTTTAACACAATGATGCATATATGTAGAGAAGTTAACTTGTGGAAGGTAGTAAGGAAAGTATGATTAAGGATGGACGATAGTGGAGGAATTAATGTTACAGAGATATGCAAGCAACACAGACAAGACTGCAAATGGAGGTGTTGGCACAATCGTGGATATGGCAGATAATGGAGAAGAGGGTATGCAAATGTCACAAAGTAAGTACCCAGCTGTAACAATGATGTGCATATATAGCTCTATATAGCATGTACCCATAACCTGCCTCAATTACTGTGTACAAAGTACTTTGTTTTTATAGGTTGAGCAATAGAAGGACTGAGGTAAGCAGACTTAGGGCAATACAAGCAGTTGATGATCACACACTTCCTGAGAGAAAGAAAAAAAGACAAAAAGCATACAGCCCTGAGGGGACGTGAGCCCACTGCCTTCCCCATACTATGCAAAGCGCTGCATAAACAGGCTGAGCTACAGAAGCAATGAACCTAAATCTGACTGTAAAACACATAGGAGGTGACTGTTCCACACTTGCAGACTAAATGAATATGAGAGACAAAATGCACTACCCTGAGAGGACATGAACTCACAGCCCTTCTAATGTACACTGTGCAATGCATATCATATACAGGCTGAGCTACAGACTAAGTCACTAAAGTTGCCAGCTTTATACTATGTTGTACGAGCGCACTGCAGTGCACTGATGGTCAGCTCAAGTGCCTGCATGATGTCAGCTGAAGCAGATATACATAGTACATGATACTGGTTGTACTTATTCGTCACTGCACAATGAGCAGTACCAGTCCCCATTGGCTGCACATGGGCATCAACAGTTCTCTTTGTAACTTATCGTGCACAGTACAGTCACAAAAGATAAGTGAACTAAAAGTTGTACATGGCACTGTGTAATGTGTGCTTATTTATTTTTTGACTAGCTAAAAGTTTGGGCATAGCAGTATAGGAAAGAGTTGAAAATAGGAGGCGAGTAGAACAAAAGGTAATAAATTAAGGAATGAGCAGGATAGAGGTGGAGAAGGAGGGGTATTTTTTTTGAGACAATACACTTCTTTTTTTCATTCAGGAAGAGAAGGAAAGGTGGGAATGGAATGAAGGTGAGTGCGTTGTTTTAGCTAGCAGGGGAAGACAGGATTGTGTTTCCCCATATCACTGCAATGACAATGGCACTGTTCCCCCATGGATGGGATGGGGTGGTAACAAAATGAGGGTGAGGGGACACATTGATGAAGAAGACATAAGATAAACAGTGGGAAGACAATTGTGAGAGGTGGGCTGAGCAATCACCTGGTCTGGGCATGGCACAACAAGGAGGAAGAAATTAAGGAAAACATCAGTTTGGGGACAGGATGGGGTGTTTGCTGCTGCACTATCTGCCACCAAAGACCCTGGAGGAGATTACGTGCTACCCTTATTACCATCACCACTGGGCCATGTCTGAGAAGGTGGAGACTGTGCTGGACAGGGACATGATACAATGGATCACCAGAAGAGGTTTGTAATTTGGCTGATTCAGGCATCCATCCCCCTTGTCGATAATCTTCCACACAATATCTGTCAGCTGACAATGAATGACAAGGTTGTCACCTCCACTGGCACTATTACTGACAGGTACAACTGTGGTACAAGTATGGCAGAAGGTGTGGGTGTGACTGAGGCAGGCTAGCACCCTGGTGTGGGAGGTGGAGGTGGAGGTGGAGATGGTGGTGGTGTTATGGTTTCTGCCACACAAGGGAAGTTTATAGCCCTGCCAGAAGCATTGGTGCAGCTCATGATGCCTCCCCTCCCCCGTAAATTAAATATACCATCTCCAAGTTTGCACTACGGTGGGGGAAAAAGTTAATTTCCTAACCCCACAGTGTGTGGGACATTATTTATAGTTGTTTTGTAGTGTTGAATGTTTTGAGATTCAATGATATGAGTTTTAGATGTTTTGAATTTCCGATCATTTGGTCTCGCTGCTCTGAATTTAGATGTTATGAGCTTTCAATCATATGAAGTGGAATCATATATATATATATATATATATATATATATATATATATATATATATCATGTGTCTACTTCAAAACATCTAAAACCCATAACATCTAATTTCATAACATCGAGACCAGAACATCTAAATCCCAAAACATCTAAAAAGTTAATTTCTTAACCCCACTGAAGTGCAACCTCGGAGTTGGTATATTTAATTTACGTGGGAATGGGGGGGGGTTAAAGTCCCCCACTTGGGGGGTGCAGGGGGGATTGCCCCCCTGCATAAACTTAGTAAACAGTGTGTGGGACATTATTTATAGTTGCTTTGTAGTTTTCAATGTTTTGAGATTTGATGTTATGAGTTTTAGATTTTCGATCATTTGGTCTCGCTGTTTTGAATTTAGATGTTATGAGCTTTCGATCATATGAAGTGGAACTATAGATATATCTATATATATATATATATATATATATCTATATATATATATATATATATATATATATATATATATATATATATATATGATGGGTCGACTTCAAAACATCTAAAACACATAACATCTAATTTCATAACATTGAGACCAGAACATCTAAATCCCAAAACATGTAAAACCCATAATATCTAATTTCATAACCTCGAGACCAGAACATCTAAAACTCAAAACATATAAAACATTGAATTTCATAACATAGAAAATGTGCATCACAACATTGAACACTACAAATCACATAAAAATAACATACCCTCCACATATAACACCAGCAAACTACCAAACACACTTTTTACTACGTTTCTGCAGGGAAGCAAGCACTCCTGCACCCCCATGTGGGGGGGCTCCACCCCAACACCCCTTGTAAATTAAATATACCAACTCCGAGATCACACTACAGTTGGGAAAAGTTAATTTCCTAACCCCACTGTATCACAATCACCATAAAGAATGCGCACATAATGTCTATATCACTTACTTGTATGCCCTAAAAAACACATACAGAATGGCAAAGTAAACACCATATAAAGAGTATTAATTCCTACACTATATAAATAATACTTACATAGCCAAACTGGAAGCAAAGCTCTCTTCACCCAAGACTGGACTAGACAGACAAGAGGAGAAGGTAACACTTGCACCACACTACAGTCATCACATAGTCCCTCAAAACCAACACCACCAAAACACACACATAGAAACACAAAACACACACCTACATTCATGGAGGCTCTCAATAAAAATCTGCTCAAGCAATAGAGAACACCAAAGCAGAAATACAAACAACCTCCACTTCCCCAACATAACCCATATGACATATAGCCCACAAACTCAGTGTACCACTCATAAACACAAAAAGACAGTGAAACTTGCAGATATTCTCCTTTTCCAAAACTTTATTCCGTAAGTGCTTTCGTTAGGACTAGTATCCAAACTTCCTCAGACAAAGTTACACAAGCAATCAATGACTTATATATTTATACAGTTAATAAATAAAACAATAAAACAATTATATAAAAAGACCAATTGAATAATTAAATAAACAGCTCAATTCCTTTCCTCCTATGGAAAACTATTTACTTTATATTTCCATGTATAATTCATGATTTTGTTGCTAAGCGCCTAAACACTAAATTAGTTTGTTGGTGTCTTTCGGCTTTTCCCGGTTAGGGGTCGCAACAGTGGAACTCCGGTCCACTAATGATTGGCAGTAGATTTTTACGTGCCGAGTTGTCGGCCCTGACGTACAACCTTCATCGAAGGTACGCCCATTCATGCATGTCTCCACACAGAAGACGGTCTAGCTGAGAATCGAACAGGACAACTTCTTACTGTGAGGTGACAACGCTACCGCAGCACCACCACACTAAATTAGTGACTTGAATTAATATAAAATACAAATGTGTTAAGTAAAACAATATATATAAAAATATATATGTGATATAATTAAGTAAATGAAATGCCTGAGGCTATATTTTGTGTTAAAAAAAAACATGCTCTACCTAACTGTTTAAGTTTCAAAATACATTTAATGGAAGCATATTCATTAAGGCCAGGGTGTGTGTGTGTGCAAAGATTCTAATTTGCCACAATTCCTTTTCTTCTAACCTTAATGCCCATGGCCCTCCTCTTTTGTTATATAGTTCCTGGTGCACAATGGCAAATAAAAATTTGTGAGTGGGGTGTTGCAATGTGTGCCTAGCCAAAGCATTTGTGGTGGTACCTTTACTTATATGATACGTATGTTCGTATATGCGTTGGCGCAATGTCCTTTCTGTCTTTCCCATATAAAAGGATTGGCATTGTTGGCATATAGCAGCATAAACAATGCCCTTTGACTCACAATTGAATTTACCTAATATATTGCATTCAACATCTCTAATGGTTATTTTAGTGCCCACATGAATATGCTGACACTGATGGCAGTGGCCACATTTGTATATACCCATATTCTTTTTTGTAATTCTACTTGGAAGTTCTAGGATGTCCTTTAGATTTTGGCCATGCCGATAAATAATGTGTGGCAATTTTTCAAACTTTTTGTTAATGTGTCTATCTTCTGCCAACAGTTCCCAATTCTTATAAATAATGTTTGAAACAATTTTTGCATCCTTTGAAAAAGTTGTAATAAATGTGGGACCACCCATGTCTAATATGCCTTTAGTATGGGAATTCATTTGTGCATGACTATTTCTGTCACCATCCGACTCATGAATAAAATCATGATATCCATTAAACAGGATAGGTCTAAAATGTCCCAGGTTTCTCTTATTGACCACTTCTTGCCTTGTTTTGTCAAATAATCTGGGTGGATAACCTCTACTGCTAAACATGGATCTAAGTAAACTACATTCTACTTGGAAGTCATCTTCGAAAGGAATCATCCTTGATGCCCTGACCAATTGGCCTTTCATAACCACCTTCTTTTGATGGAAGGGGTGGCTGCTAGAAAAATGCAAGAAGGTATTGGAATATGTGTGTTTCCTATATATAGTTGTTCTAAATCTGTTATGGGCTCTATCTTTTAATATGTACACATCCAAATAGTTGATAGCTTCTGTTTCAAACTGAAAGGTAAAATCCAAGAAGTTAGTAAAACATTTAATCTCTTCTATGAAATTGGAACTGTGGTGTCATCGCCTTTCCAGATGAAAAACATGTCATCCTGGTATGTAGTATACCAGGCAGCATGTTGTTGGAACAAATCCTTTTTAAATAAAAATTCATGTTCCCAATATGCTAAAACACAATTGGCTAAGCTACCATCACAGGGTGCACTCATGGCAACACCTGTAGTTTGTTTATATGCTTGACCATCAAATAACATGAAACTGTTTTGGAGAGCTAGTTGTAAAAGTATTTCCAAGACATGTATTTCATCATTATCCATGCCTTTGGTATACAACAGATGCCTAACCCAATCTATGCCTTGATCTTGTGGGATAACAGTGCATAAATCTTTTATATCATCTGTTAAAAAATTGTGATTGGCATTAAATTCTAGTTTATTTATGCCTTCTAAGAATCCCCATGAATCTGGGCAAATATGTTCTTCCCCTTTTATGATTGGTTTTAGTTTTCCATCAACATATTTGGCACAAGCATATACAATAGAGCCTTTTCCGTCAACTATAAGTCTAAAAGGTGGATCAGAGACTTTCTTGTGTACTTTAGGACACCCAAAAATGACCGGTGTCTTTGGTGCTGCCATGGTTAAATAGTGAAGTGTATCCAGATTGATACTACCTTCCAAAAACAGATCATTAATATGGTTGTAAATTTGCTTATATGCAATGTTAATTTCATTGGTACTAATCAACTCATAACAGTCATCTTCCAAGACGCCATGCCACTTAACCACAGCCCATAAGGCATAACAACATACCCAACACTCTAGTCATAGGTGACTCTATAGTCAGGCACACTGATGTTACACTCACCAGGCTAAACAAGGAGAAAGTTACTGTCAGCTGCCTGTCGGGTGCCAGGATCTGCCACATAACTCATGCACTCAGGTCACTCCACAAGTACAAATATGACTCTGTCATTGTCCATGTTGGTATGAATGATCTGAGACATACCTCCCTGGACTAAATGAAAAAAGACATGGAGGAGCTCTCCAATCTTGTAGCCCAGCCAGGTATGACACTAGCCCTGAGTAACATCCTGCCATCACCCAGAATGATACCACAGTACAAGGACAAAATGGTTGACTTCAACAACTGGCTAAGCTTCTGGTGCCATTCTAAGGGGATCCAGTATCTGTCTGCCTGGGATGACTTGATGGACAGACCGCGATGCTTTGCCACAGATGGCCTGCACCTGTTACCCTTGGGATTCCAGATATTAGCTAAAATGACTGACTTCAACAATTGGCTAAGCTTCTGGTGCCATTCTAAGGGGATCCAGTATCTGTCTACATGGGATGACATGACTAACAGACCACGATGCTTTGCCAGAGATGGCCTGCACCTGTTGCCCTTGGGATTCCAGATACTGGCTAAGGTTCTTGCTACTCCTATAGTGCCTTTTTTAGGCAAGGTTCAAATGACAAATTCACCACCTTAACAGGTACAAGCAAGCAAAATCTGAGGGTAATGCTACTCAATACTAGAAGTCTAAACCTCAAAATGCATTCACTCGAGGCACTCCTTAAAGTGGAGAACATCGATATCTGTGCAGTGACAGAGACCTGGTTCAAGACTCCAGAGAGCACCCCTGCATTACCAGGCTATAATTCATACCACACCTTTTGGCCACCTAACCTGGACCAAAATACTAAAGGTGGAGGCGTGTCCATATTCATTAAGGATATTCTCACCTCCAGGCTAGTTGCTCAGCATAATGCATCCAAGATTATCCAAGTGCAACTAACTCTGGGCAAGACCGCAATCCAAATTGTAACTTGGTACAGATCCCCCACCTTGCCCCAGGATTCCCACTCCTCATTTCTTCATACAATGGAAAATAATAGGGTACAACCCAACACCCTAATAAAGGGCAATTTCAACTACCCCACCATTAACTGGGAAAACTATTCATGTGCCAACTCTTTTGCTCAGCGTTTTCTGGAATTTATAAATTCCAATGCCTTGGATCAGCTTATCCACACCCCCACCAGGGGCATCAATATTCTAGACCTGGTCATTACCAACATGGGCGACTGATGTTCACACCAGAGTTCAATCCCTTGTTGGTCAGATATGACCACAAGCTAATCACCCTAGACATCCACATCCTGCCCCCACCTCCCATTAGGGAAACCACCGTAAAAATTTCTCCAAAGCCAACTTCATGCTTCTTAAGACAGAAGTGGCAATCTTCATGACACCCATGCAGATGGACAATAGAGGTACAACTACTGAATCCTACACAAATGCACTTTATAAGCACTTACACAAGTGCATGGATCATGCTATCCCTAACAGAACCAAGATGCTATCCCCCAAAAAAAGGAAGCCAAACTGGTGGTCCCCTGCCATAAACAAACTGTACAACAGAAGAAAGAAACTGTTGCAAAAAAGAGTAAAATCCCATGATTGGAGGAACTCCCTGGTCAGCCTCAGTAAAAAGCTGATATCCCTCATAAAATCCCCTAAAGCTAGTTACGAAAAGAAAATTGCAGCTGATTTTAAAGACAGCCACAAAGCATTCTATAGCTATGTCAAGAATCTCAATGGCAACACTCAGATCTGCTCTGAGGTACAGCACAATGGCACTAAATATACAGAACCAACTGATATTGCCAACATCCTGGCAGATAGGTTCAGTGCTAACTTTACCCCCCTCTCACCCCCTAAAGGGCCCATCTCTATACCGGAAGACTGCAAAGTTCCTGAATCATGGCTGCACAGGTAAAAACCACACTCTCCAAAGCCAAGAATGCAGCATCCATGAGACCTGACAACATCCCAGGCTGCCTTCTACACGAACTGCATAATGAACTGGCACCCCACCTAAGCACCATGTTCAATCATAGCCTCACCTCAGGCTTTGTGCTCACTGAATGGTGCACAGCAATGGTTATCCCACTCCACAAAGGGGGAGCCACCATGGACCCCAGGAACTACCGCCCCGTTAGCCTAAAGAGCCTGGTCTGGAAGGCCACGGAACATATCATCATGGATCTTATACACAAAGAAATTGGTAATCTCCAAACTCTGGACCCCACCCAGTTCAGGTTTGTGAAAGGCAGATCATGTCTCCTAAACCTGATAGACTTCTTTGAAGCAGTCACCAAAGCCGTAGACAAGGGTAAGGTGGTTCACACAGCGTATCTAGATCTCGCCAAGGCTTTTGACACCATCCCCCACCCTGGAATTATAGATAAACTCACTAAACTAGGTATAAATCCCTATGTCACAAGATGGGTTGCCAACTGGCACACTGACAGAACCCACACTGTGAAAGTAGTGGACTCCAAATCTGACTTCAGACCAGTGACAAGTGGAGTACCACAGGGTTCAGTCATGGGTCCTCTCCTGTTTGGTATCTACTTTTCTGAAGTACAGCCTAACACAGAAGTTCTTTGGCTAATGAAGTTCACAGATGACTGCAAACTAGGAGCCATAACTGAAACTCCTAACGATGTGGACATCCTACAAAAGGGACTCACTGAGACAGATGCCTGGTGTCAAAGCCATGGCCTCAAGCTCAATGCCAGAAAATGCATTGTCATCCCCTTTGGTAAAAACTCTGTACCCATGAGCTACCACATAGTTGCCAGTCTACTTAACACCAAAAGTTTGATAAGAGACCTTGAGACACAGGTGGACAGTAGTCTCTCCTTTGATAATCACATTGCCACAGTAGTCAGTAAATCCTTCTACATGGCACACATCATCACAAAAGGCTTCTCATCCAGGAAAAAAAGAGGTCATTGTTCCCCTCTACTTGTCACTCATTAGACCTATTATAGAGTACAATGCCCCTTTTGGTATGTACCTCACAAGACATCTACAACAACTGGCAAGGCCACAGAAATACCTCACAAAGAGGATTACTGGCCTCAAACAGATGCCCTACACAGACAGTCTCAAAAAACTCTAGCTTTACTCCGTCGCATATCACCTACTCAGAGGTGATCTCTGCCAAAGCTATGTCAAACCCAGAGCTGTTGGACAAGCTTCACTTAAAGAAATCCCAATCACTCTGTGCTACACACTCTAGGGACCTAAACCTTGTCAATACAATAAATAGAACATGCTGGAGGAATAGATTTCTGTCCCAGAGACTTCCCATACTCTGGAACAAGCTACCTATCTATATCAAACAAAGCTCCTCATTAGCACTCTTCAAGAAAAATCTTGATGATTGGATGGGAAATAGGAAATTAACCCCGGGGATCACCTCTGTGGCTCTGCTCGACAGGAACAAAAGAAAATAACTTTCTTGGGTGGCGAAAACCAGGGTACCTTTTTGACTAGGCTTATATAGGCCCTAGGGCCTATAGCCTAGTACCTATTGATGAACCTATGAAATATAGAAATGAAAATTACAACATCTCATAGTAATACCATAAGATTAACAGATTAAACTATGTTATGAAATTCAGTGTTATGAATTTTAGATGTTCTGGTCTCGATGCCATGAAATTAGATGTTATGGGTTTTAGATGTTTTGAAGGGGACCCATCTATATATATATATATATATATATATATATATATATATATATATATATAGGCTATTACACACTTAAATAGATAATACTTAAAGGTGCAAAAATACTTTTGGTACTTGCATATTATCACAACCAGGTTCCAAACAAGTCAGTAGCTGATATTCTAATTCCCAATTCTAGCAGAATATATCACTCTATCTATGTGTTTTAAGTATAATCAATGTATTTTGCCAAAGTGATTTTATTTTTCAATGTAACCATGAATATTGATTATCATCTTTTGTACATGTGGAGCTTTTCTCCCCAGGCCTCCGCTGAAAATGGACATGTATCCAGTCGGACTCTCCCAGTTAACAAATGTAAAATAAATAAATAAATAAATTTTGGGATGATCACACCATCATATAGGTCTTGCACAGTGTAATACTGTTAGGACACATTTTTCACCTTATTTGTTAAACAATTGCAGACAAAGGCAAAAGCAACAATTTGAGGATGAGATGGCATGTTCGGAGTACGCAGAACATGTCCACTGAATCCCCAGCATATTCAATGGATATAGCTTCTATGCCAATAAATACCCAGACAACCTACATATCACAAGAAGGACAGACTAATGTGAAAACAATCGATCAGGGAAGTGTACTGGCCCCCAGTAGACAGACATCAGAATCTACCCCTAGCATTCAGGTACAGAGGCCCATACACACAGAGGGTGGATAATGGTCCTCACTGCAGACACCATTACTGCATTTTCCCTGAGGATGATGGTCCAGTAATCCCTATCTAGTGTAAATGCATGTGCATGGCTGTTGTGGCGGCACAGGCTAGCACCAGCACAGCCATAGCTGAGATAGTGATGGTGATGCAGGGTGTCCGTGATGATATATGTCACTGCATCTATATATGCAATCACTTGGATTGACTCAGACACTGTAATGTGCAATATCTTTACAGGCTCACCTGTTAGGGGAAGGTGGCCATCCACAAAGCCAGTAAACTACTACATCCACATATAGTAAGCAATGTGCCTGAGAATGACCAAAATCCCTCTCCTGCAGTGCTAGTATTTCCACGGCAACATCTGTTGCAGAGGTGTTTCCTCCCAGGACAGGCTGTCCTCATGGTCATGGCCATCATCACGGTGTCATGTCTCATAGCACACATGGTTCAAGGTTATTCAGGACATCACCATCAAGCCAGGGTCATGGTAGATCCAGTGCAACTGCTGGTAGAGTCAACCCTCACTGGTGAGGGCATGCATGGGATGCCTTGACCCTCTGACATGCATGTCCTGAAGCTGTCTGCTAAACTGAATTGAACTATAGTGCTGTTACTACTGTTGAGGTTGTGTCCCAGAAAACAAATACCCATACCATCAAAGCCCCCAGTATATCACACATCTCAACTGACACAGTCACTACTCAAAAATGCTATATTAAAGGTCCCCCATACTGACTTTTCACAGAAAAGCACATTATACGTTCATACTCCTCAGCAATCACACATTTGCCTTTGAAAAAATGTGCTCATGTGATCTCTTTCCAGTTATGGGTATATGATGATAACTGTACCCTGCCCTTTGTATATTATTACTGTATGGCCATGCTATGCTTGGTTATGCACATCCTGATGTTGGTTTTTCAAGCATCATTTGTACGATAGTGTACCTGCTTTACCACTGTCTACAATACTCTGTATTTATGTGTAATCTGCTATCTCTTTGCTAGTGCCACTGCATATGGTACCCAACTCCATCTGGCAGGATTATCCTCTACTGCTGGAACCTCCCTTTACTTCTCATCTGACTCAGCCACCTCTGCCTGTTGGGTAGAGAAATGCTGCCCCTGTAATTGCCCAACTTGCTACAACTGCTTCCTAATTTTAATACTGTGTAGCACTGCACACATAGACACTATTTTTTGCACACGTGTCAGGATCATACTGTAGGGCACCACTGGCTAAGAGCAGCCTTCAGCAGCCCAAACTCACACTTAGTAATGTTTCCTTTTTGCAGTATGGAAAAGTTGTACCCACGGTCTTTTGGCTTTTGTGAATGCCTGGTGAATGTCATCAGCTAGGGTACCAGGGCATATGCACCATCACCAACAAGATTCTCCTGTGGGAAATCACCCGTGCAAACCACTGGTATAGATCACAGGTATGCCGTATACATGGGTAGTGATAACTACATGGTAACTAGATGCCTTCAGACCCAAATCCAACACCAGTAGTGAAAACCTCAAAATCCACAACTAACTGGTCCCCCATTACCAACTTACTGAACTCCATCTCAGCTGCCACAGCTCCTACATATGCCGTCCTTCAACATTAAGACAAAGTCTTCCCTCTCACATAGCACCTTTTCTACTACAACAACCCTCCTGGCTAACCACTGTACTATAAGCTCTGCTCAAACTTAAAGACAATGTGTGGTCTTCATGGAAACAAAACCCCTCACCTGAAAATCTAACTTCCTTTACGTCTCAACATAATGTAGCTTAGCAAGCTATACACATGCTCAATACTAACTATTTCAAACACAAGTAACTATCTGTGCAGATCAAACCCAGCCATTTCTGGCAGGAAGTAAATATTCTCACAGGTCAGAAATCCACAGATGCTAATTCCTCCCACATCACCAGTCAGACCTCTCAATATCGACTTTCAACCTCTGACTTTCTCAAGTAATCCTGCTTCCTCCACAGTACCACATTTTTTAACTCTCCCAGACCTCCACATTTTACCCCACCCCCTTCAATTTTAAGAAAATGCCTCACAAAGACCTTGAGCCCCTACTATAAAACATACTCCCTGGATGAACCCTCTGATGCAAACAACCTCTCTGGTTCATCTCACCATACAAAGACTTCCTTATCACACATCTACTCCACATTTATAATTTCTGCTTACCTCAAAGCACAATTCCAGAGATATGGGAACAGCTTCAGCCACAGAGAATGCCTGCCACTTCTACTCTCTTTTATTTTTGTCCTGGAAAATATCTCTCTCTCTCCAGATCAGCAAGACTTGTTATAGGCAAAGGAGGCCGCCTAGATCAACTTGAATACAGGCTCTGCATCACAGCCACAGCCTCTGAAAACCTTGTCCACTCCACAGCCATTGAAAACAAAATCTGACAATTCTTTTACAACTATCCCAATGGAATACTACTGCACTA
Organism: Protopterus annectens; assembly: GCF_019279795.1. NCBI lineage: Eukaryota > Metazoa > Chordata > Ceratodontiformes > Protopteridae > Protopterus > Protopterus annectens. The sequence goes on from NC_056744.1 coordinate 1,263,682,376, forward strand.
CTTTCTCCAAAACCAGATTGTTCTCAGTCATCTAAAGATTTGAACTACTCCTAGGGTTTACTCTTTTCAAACTACTTGAACCATCTGCCTTCCTGCCTCTTACTGCCAAATTCAATAATAAAAAACACCCTCTAATACTTCTCATAGGTGACCTCCTCAGCACAGGCCCTGCATAGCAAACTGTAGTGAATTGATTACTTCTTCACTATTTTTGCACCCAAGCAATCCATCACTTTCACTTAAAAGAAACTCAAAGTCGAGACCATATGATCGAATTTATGAAAACTCAAAGCTTTTGAATGGAGACTGCAGTACAGTGTGGATCAGGAAATTAACCCTTTTCCTCACTGTTGTGCAATCTTGGAGTTGGTATATTTAATTTGCAGTAGGTGTGGGAGGGGTGCAGGTTGGCTCCCCCGCCCTGCAAAAACATCAAAAAGGTAGATTTTTGTGTTTTGCGGTTCTTTTTTTTTTATGTTCGAGTTTTTGGAAACTCAATCATATGTTCTTGACTGTATGAATTTCAAGATTATGAAAACTTGATCTGACATAGACCCATATATAGATATATATATATATATATATATATATATATATATATATAAACATAAATAAATTTATACATAGAAATACATATAAATGAAACTAACATGGGGCACTACCAAGAGAAATATAATAAGCTACAGTTTATCAGCATGAAGCTTAAGTACACTACTAAATGAAGTACTGTCATTCAGTCCAGGTGCTGCTCCTGCCTTTAACCTATGTTAAAACTGGAATTATTTATATTCAGTAAGGGTCTACCATGGGCCTCCCCAAGGATTTCTAATAACCTTCTCTAAAACTGTAAAAACATAATTTTCCAAAAACAACACATACCAACGTATGCTTATAGAAAGTGTTTTTATTGTAGCCCTGCTGATGAAGTAATGATGTTCATAAATTTTCTTACTCAATGTTCTTTCCATCTTTCCCATACAAAAAGATCTGAAAGATCAGCATAAAGCTTGGTACACCACCCCACTGCTCATACAGTTACAAAGACAAGACAACCTTACATGTTGGCACTCTATAATCACACATTGACCCTTATTTATACATAGATTTATTTATTGACATTTGATTACCAGGAAAGTCCAGCTGCAAAGGAGCCCATTTCCAGTGGAGGTCATTGTAGAAAAGATCCAAAGTATTAAAAACATTTTAAGAATACTAATTGTGCAGTCTTTAAAAATAATGCAAAAAACAAATACAGTTTAAATAATTTTACCAAATTAGACATACTATGAACACATTGGTTAAGAATAGATACAAGTTATATGACAATGATTGCATAGTTAAAGAAATTTTAGCCAGTTTATAGAGAAATTAAAGATAAGTTAGTATAATACAAACAGGAATTGCAATAGGAAGTGAGAGAAAAGCAGGCTTATGGTATATTTAGAAAGAAAGCCAGGGGAGAGAGACTGATAGACGTAAGGAAGTGAATGAAGAAGGGAGAGTAAGGAGATATAACGTATGTTCACATTTAGAGATATAGTTTACCCTCATGTTTAGCAAGAACAGAGACATGTTTTGGCTAAAACATCTTTCAGAATGATTTTGAACAATGGGAGGGAGGGTACTGACCTGACAGAAAGAGGTCAGGAGTTCTAGGCCTAAGCAACATGGTATGAATACAGACAGTGCCCAGCAGATTTGATAGGTTTATGGATATAATGATGTTTGGTCATTGGATCATAGTGACTGATTCAGAACATAGTTGTGTAGAATGTTATTTAGTGCTGGACAAGCAGATAGATTCTGGATAATTTTATAGATGGTAAGAAACTGAGTATATGTTAGCTGATGTGTTTGTTCTAACCAGTTTAAGCTTTTTAGTACTACATAGTGGTGGGTTCTGAAACTGCATTTGCTGCAAATTTAGCAACCTTGTTATACCATTGTCCAAGTTTTCATTTTTGTGATGCCAGAAGGTTATTAAGTATGGGAGCACCATAAGTGAGTGGAGGAGATAAGCAGTTGCAAGTGTAGCTTTAGTTGCATTAGTGAGGAAGTTTTTGGTTGTATAAAACATCCCTAGTTTTCCATGAGTTTTTCATATGCAGTTTTGTATATGCAGGTCAAATTTAAGATTATCATCCACTATCATTCCTAACAATTTGCTATGAGAAGTGACTTCAATTGCTGTATTATCAAGAGAGAGGACATTAAATTTGTTTTTTCATAGGGAAGAGATTTGGGGGAAAAAGTATTTGTTTTTCTTAGGGTTTAGCATGAGTTGTGAGTTACAAAGCCATGTTACAGATGCTGGTAAAACTTCCTGAGTAATGTTTTGGAGGTGTGCCACATTGTCAGATGTGCAAATGTGTGTGGAGTCAACTACGTACTGTATTAGTGAGGTCTGCTGTGTGGATGGTGCTAGTGATAATGTTAAAGAAGAGGGGACCTAGGACTGAGACTTGTGGTACACCGGTGGTTACTGGGAGGAATGGAGAGAGGGTAGAGTGCCATTTTACTGACTGATATCTATTGGAAATGTAGGTTTTGAACCATAGAAGGCTGGACTGAGAGAGACCTAACGAGGACATTTTAAGCAGAAGTTTGCTGTGACAAACTGTGTTGAAGGCTTTAGACAAGATTAGAAATAAGCAGGGCATTATTTTGCCATTATCTATATCTTTATTGACAGTATCTACATAAGCTAGTAGGGCAGTGTTAGTATTGTGGAAAGGATGGAAGCCATGTGATGCTGGGGTTAGGAGTTCTTCATGCAAGATATAGTTTAGCAATTGTTTTTCAATACATTTTTCAAGTATTTTGAAGAGAAGCAATAAAATTAGTATAGGTCTAAAGTTAGCAACATCTTCTAAATTTCATCATTTGTATGTATAAATATGTATATATATATATATATATATATATATATATATATATATATATGTATATATATATATATATATATATATATATGTATAGACTGTGGTGGTGGTGCTGCAGCAGCATTGTCACCTCACAGTAAGACGTTGTCCTGTTCGATTCTCAGCTAGAGCGTCTTCTTTGTGGAGACATGCAGAAATGGGTGTACCTTCGTTGAAGGTTGTGCGTCAGGACTGGCAATTCGGCACGTAAAAATCTACTGCCAATCATTAGCGGACCGGAGTTCCTCTGTGGCAACCCCTAACCGGGAAAAGCCGAAAGACACAAATATATATATAGATGTATATATATATATATATACACACACACACACACACACACATATATATATATATATATATATATACACACACACACACACACACACACACATGTGTATATATATATATATATATATATATATATATATATATATATATATATATGGGTCTACTTCATATGACTGAAATTTCATTTGATGAAATTAATTTGACTGAGGCCAAAACACTGACAGTTCAAAAACTGAAAACTCATTTGACTGAAACTAATAACATTGACACATTAAAGTAAAAGGTATAATCCCTTTTCCCCACTGTAGTGCGATCCTGGAGTTAGTATATATAGTTGGGGGGTGTGGGATAGTTTAGGTAAATATTGTTTTCTGCAAAGAGTTATTCATTGCAATTATAAATATCCATGTGTATGATTTAAAATGTATAAAGTATGTGGGGGGGGGGGGGTTCAGTCTTTTGAACTATCAGTGTTTTGGTCTCAGTTAAATGAATTTCAGTCAAATTAAATTTAGGTCATTTGAAGTACACCCATATATACATGCATATATATATATATATATATATATATATATATATATATACACACACACACACACACACACACATATATATATATATATATATATATATATATATATATATACACACACATATATTTACGTTGTTTGCAATTATCACATTTTGTAGCACATTTTGATGGCTCCCAATAGCTCCATTTCCTTCTGTCACTTTGTTTTTGAGCAGCCTTTGGTGGAGTATCTACAGTTATTTTTGGTTTGGTTATACACAAAACTAATTGCTTTTTTTATCTGGGCAATATCCATTTTAAATTTACTTATCAATGCCCTGTCAAATCTGTATTACATTCACCTTTGTTGTCCATACATTTAACAATGCCTTTCCCCAACACATTAATATATTTGGTATGTCATACATATACATATACACCTATAGTTTTATGTCATTTATTAAATCCACAGGGTATGCTATACCCTTAAACATGTCTACCAGTTTCAAAAGACAAACTTGTGAAGTAAAAAACCAAATAAAAAAACCGGAACAGTGAATCCAAAGGAAAGCACAAGTCCACGAGATAAAATATGTTGTCTTAATGCAACTTTAATAAAAACAGAAACGTTTTCGCTACCACCAATGTAGTAGCTTCCTCAGAGACAATACATGTAGGAGTGCAAAGTTCTAGCCTAAATATAAAATTGGCGCCAAGTTCCATTGTGAACAATCACCTATCTAAACAGGTCAAGAGTCATTTCCTGCTATTCAGAATTAGCGGTACCTGTTAGTCTTAACTATCTAAAAAACAGACATCTGGTAAATAGTTAGATCAAAATTAAGAACAATACAAAAACATCTGCTAAGATGAAAAAGCTAGAATCACTGAAAGGACTATAGTCGCAATATTTCTGAATGAATGTTTTGAATGCATTAATTTGTAACAAAAAAGTTACTCTGATGCGAGTTGTCCATTCCAAAACGTTGTTTAACCCTAGTACTCTCCTATACAATCAATAGATACATCGTATGTAGTATTAACTAAGGTTGTTTACAGCATTCATCAAAACTAGTTACAATAAATACATTTTCTAATTTTATATGCCAAGATTAATAAACATATATCTAGTTAAAAAACAACTCAAATTAAGTTAAGTATATGCTTTTCACGCAGAACTCAGCGTGTTAACTGTTTCGACTACTCAAATTGAAATCCGCTAAGCTTGACAAAGATAGTTAAGCAGACATAATATTAGAGCAGTCAATACTGGTTTACTGTATAAAAACAATAATACCGATATTATATTATGTTAAACAGTTACAGTAAAAATAACACTGAGTAATCTACCCTGAGAAGCCAATGTGTATAAAAAGTCTGCATCTTGTAAAAAACTAAGTAACTAGTGAGTGCAAGACCGGGTAAACAAATCATTAAAAAATACACACAGTCATGCCTAAATAGGAATGTTAAATGAAATTAAAAATAAAAACGTGTGTGACCTAGGCCATAAAGACCCCAGGTTAATAATTGAATAGAGCCCTAAACACATGTTGTGGCTGTACAGTGAATGAGTGAAAAACAGACACTGAACTCCTAATCCTATTTTGGCAAAAAAACTAAAAAAAACTAAGGTGTTCAGTAATGCAGAAAAGTGCCAACATAAATGGATTGATATACACCAGTATTTTAATATGTATACATGAGTAGAAACATTATAGTAGGCCGAGCAACAATGAGATGAATCGATGCTAATGGAAAGAAGCAAACCAGTATGTAACAGAGTGAATGTGTAAACATGAAAAAGTAAAGGTAGACCAGGAAAAAAGAAGAAAGGTTTATCTGAAATAGCTTTTAAGTTTGAGAAGGCAGGAGATATTACAGTTTTCGTTCAATCCCGGCGGGTGGAATGCATTAAGTTTTATCTGCCATTCCAATTCTTTAGTTTCCAGAAGAATGGTTGCAGGACCGCCTCTGATGTTGTGTGGGACATGGTCAATGGCAGTAAATAGGAAGCTGTGGCCTGTGTTATGAATTATATGTTTTGACAATGCATTCTTCTCCTTGCCTTTCTTAATAGCATACATATGCTGATAAATTCTTTCTTTAAATTTTTGCTCAGTTTTACCGATATAATATGCGGAGCAACAGACACAAGTAGCCAAGTAAATTATGAACTTCGTGTTACAGTTCACTTTATAATGGATACTAAGTTTTATACCGTTCAATTGAGTAGAATTACCAGTTTTGAGGCAACTGCACCAATTGCAGTGTCCGCAGGTGTATGTCCCTTTCTGTTGGACAAAAGTGTCAGAGTGCTTATTTCTCTCTAATAAAGCTTTTAGGTTCTTGCCTCTTCTATAAACAATTAAGGGTTTATTTCCCAGTTTTTCAAGTAAAAAACTGTTACCCGTAATGAAGTGCCAGTTTTTAAAGATTATAGAACTAATGTATTTAGAGTCCATACTAAATGTTGTTATAAAACTGGAAGAGTACTCACTTTTCATTTTTACTACTTGTTGTGAAGAAGCGGTCAGATCAGTTGGTGACAGTGGTTCAGTCACTGAAAGTTCAGCACTAAGTTCTATATTAATGTTATCAAGTAGAGGTTTATAAAAAACTCTTAGTCTCTTATTCCTTACTTCTGATGTTAACTCTTGAATCAAGGACGCTGGATAGTAATGACTACTGAACATATCAGAAAGAAGTGAGCATTCGCTGTTAAAGTAAGCTTCCGTACTACACATTCTAGCTGCTCTAATGAGCTGGCCTTTAACTATCGATCTTTTTTGTTCATACGGGTGTTGGCTCGAAAAATGGAGGAGTGAATTACAATAAGTTGGTTTTCTGTGAATGGTAGAAGAAAGTAATCCAGTCGGTATATTTTTTTCGAGTCTAACATCTAAATAGTCAATTGAATTTGTTGAAAAGTGATATGTGAATTTGAAGAAAGACGTAGTGCTGTTCATGTATTCAATAAGTGAAGCAGCGTCTTGTTCAGAACCCTTAAATAAGATAAAGATATCATCCAGGTATCTGGTGTAGTAAATTAACTGGTGTACTATGTTAGAACTCTGGAGGATGAATTTTTGCTCCCAATAAGCAACAACCATGTTAGCCACAGTTGTGCCGCAAGGTGAACCCATTGCTATACCTTGAGTTTGGAGAAAATGTTGTTTTTCAAAGATGAAGAAGTTAGATGTTAAGATAATATCTAACAGTTTAGTGACTGTATCAATATCAGTTTTGGGTGCACCTAAGTTGGAAAGCATAATACCAATCCATTCTGTGGCCTCTTGGTGTGGTATGGAAGTATAAAGGTCCACCACATCTATAGTGAGGAAGTTGAAATCGGGGTCCAGATTCAACTGGTTAATATCAGAAAGGAAGAACCATGAGTCCTTACAGATACCAGGGATCAGTCTGAGATATTTTGCCAAGATACTGTCCACCAACTGAGCACTAGGGTGCGTCATAGAGGACCTGCCATCTATGACGGCTCTAATTGGTGGGTCATGTAGATCCTTATGTATTTTTGGGATTCTGAAAATAATGGGCGTTTTTGGTGTAATAATATCAATGAAATGGTAAACTTCGTTGTTGATGTTACCTGAGAGAAAAAGGTCCCTAAAATACCCTCTGTTTCTCGAGTAAGTGGTATTCATCTCGTTGAGAGAAGAGGGTCTATATGCTGGACTATCGAGGATGTGTGCCATTCTTGCAGAATAGTCTGTGTTGTCAAAAATGACCAGCCCCCCTCCTTTGTCCGGTTTAAGAACCCTCACTGGGATGTTACAAAGTTCCCTCAGTAGTATTTGTTGCCCCTTAGTAATGTTAAACTTCTGGTACTTAGCTAAGGTCTTATACTGTGCTTCAAAATATCTTAGGTCAAATTCACAAGCTCTTTCAAACAGAGACAAGTCAGGGTGTAGCGGAGGATTGTATACGCTCAATAGTTTAAGGTTATGTAGCTCATGTTGCATAGGAGCAGAAAAAAGTAATCCTAGATTAAGTTTACGCGTGTAGCATTTTAAATCAATGATAGTCTCAGACAAATTAAAGTGACAATTGGGTACAACAGTGTTACCTAGTGCTAACAAGTCAATAAGTTCTTGCTCAATCGTAAAGCTAGAAAAGTTGTAGATGTAAAAGTCACCTTTGGTGTTGACCAAGATGGTAGGGAAATCAGTAGAAGCTGGTGAAGAAACATTGTCCAAAGTTAGGGTCAACGGTTGTTCCAGCATGCATTCCTCTGGCCTTGTTGGCGATTGTTGTAACGTTGACCTAAAAAACCTGTGTTGTTGTTACTATGGCCCTGATTATTTTGACCAGGACCCTGTTGTTGTGTAACATTGTTGAAGTTCTGGGTACAGTTGTTCCTATTAGCCCGGATTCTGTTACTGCGCCATGGTCCTACGTCAGGTTCTGATAGTTCTTGTGGTGAATCCATTTGATGGTTCTGGTCTTGATCGAAGTCAGGGCTTCTATCTTGAAAAGTCTGATGCCCACCATTGGGATCTAAGTTGGAAAGAGGGGTAGCCAGTTTGTCATAAGCCTTGTTATGTTGATAGGCTAATCTATCCCGATTAAGTTTTTTTGCTTTGTTTCCTTTTAGTTTAGTTAAGAGTGCATCAATGCTGTTAAAGATGTGAGCGTAATCATATTTATATCTTGTAAAATCTAGATCAATTTTAATTAGATTGTCCAGCTCATTAATTTCAGAAGTAAGAATTGAGTAATACTTTATCATTAATTCTAAGAGTTGAAAGCCTTGTTGATCAAAAAGGCTTTCTAAATCAGATAAAAAAGAGACATCAGTGATTAGACCTGTAGGAGTAAAAGTGCTCCGCAGGCCCTTTGGAACAATCTTATCATGCAAACACTGTTTAAAATAGCAAACTTCTAGCTGCAGTTTACGAAGTTTAAGAAGTTTGCTATCAAATGTTTTAAGTTTGCTCACCAATGAATCTGTGCCAGCCGAAGAGTTAGAGCTTAATTGTGCCGGTAGTTCCTGTGAACCTTGTTGTAGAAATGAAAAGGAGTCAAGGTCTGAAATCCAATCTCGAAGTGAAGGAATGCCAATAAGCACTGTATTCGAGTCACTGTTGTTTAAATTGTTGTGCATACCAGTGTCAGCCCTAGCTGAATTGTGTAACAGTTGTAGTGAAGTTGAAGGGTTCCCCTCAGTAGCGGGAAAATTAGACCGTTGAGCCGCTGTAATGAGCGTAGGGCTCATTGTTGAAGCCGAATTACTCTGCACCAAATTGCTGCCTCCGTTGCCATTCATTAGTCTTGTGTCAAGGTGGTCAAGGCGGACATTCAACATGTCCAGCCGTTGCGTGATGACTGCCAGAATTGAAGTCATGCCGTTTTTCGTCTCAGCCAAGTCCGTATTGAGCCCGAAGATATTTGGGCTTGCTGGGCTTTCCGGAGTCCCTGTAGCCATGAAATAACTACAAAAGACAAACTTGTGAAGTAAAAAACCAAATAAAAAAAACGGAACAGGGAATCCAAAGGAAAGCACAAGTCCACGAGATAAAATATGTTGTCTTAACGCAACTTTAATAAAAACAGAAATGTTTTTGCTACCACCAATGTAGTAGCTTCCTCAGAGACAATACATGTAGGAGTGCAAAGTTCTAGCCTAAATATAAAAATTGGCGCCGAGTTCCATTGTGAACAATCACCTATCTAAACAGGTCAAGCGTCATTTCCTGCTATTCAGAAATAGCGGTACCTGTTAGTCTTAACTATCTAAAAAATAGACATCTGGTAAATAGTTAGATCAAAATTAAGAACAATACAAAACATCTGCTAAGATGAAAAAGCTAGAATCACTGAAAGGACTTAAAATAATACCGTGTTATTATTATAATAGTCGCAATATTTCTGATTGAATTCCAACAGGATTCCCTGTTCCGTTTTTTTTATTTATGTCTACCAGTTTGTTACATTCTTTCTTAAATGTTCTGTAATTAGAAATAATTATGGCTAATCACACACACTCCCTTTTAACAAAACTTTTTATGTGTCAAGGGAAGTCAACAAATAAAGATAGGCATTAGAAAAAGTGGGCTTCATACATATCACAAACAAACCAATCATCAGCCTTGGAAATTGTGACATCAAGATAGTTAATTAGTTAATATGATTTATAGTAAGGTGATGAGTAAATTTTAAGAATTATGTAATGTTACCAATATAAGCTAAAAATAAATAAAGTGTGTCCAGTGATTACTTCTGTAAGAGGCATATGTCATCTAGGTATCTCACATAAAGTTTCCAGCTGAAAGTAAGCAAAATTAAATACGAATATTTGCTCCTAGCTGCACAGAAACAAATTGGAATAAATGGGGAGAACAAGCTGACCCATAAGTACACCCCTAATCTGTTTATAAAATTCACCTTCAAAGAAAATAAAATTGTCACATAAAATCCTTTCTATAGAATCCACAATAATGATTATGTCATCAGTTGGTAGGAAGATAGTAGAAACTAAAGCAAAAATAAATTCAAGCCTTCCCTGTGGCTAAAGCACTCAACATTTTGTTTTATTTTTACAGTAAATTTGTGGTATTTTCATGTTCGCATGGACATTTTTTGTGTGGTATTTACTAGTGGCAGAGCCTTTGTATACTGCATGTGAATTCCATTTTATAACATTTCCCAATCCAAATAAGCCATGCCCTTGACATTATTATTATTGTTATTATTATTATTATAATATTATATATTATTTATGCCGTCTATTAAGCCCATTTTCTCTTATAATCATCATGCACTCATATTTACCATTACATTCCTTATCCCTTCAAATTTATTATATACTTAATATCCTTTATCAAATTATATTTAAAAAAACCTAGCTCTGGATCATTTTCAGTACTAAAACTTCTTACATTATATATTCTTTCCTCATATACCTTGCATTTCATATTTGCTTTTGTAAACTCTTGCCTTCATTTTCATTCAGCCATGATCCTCTTTCAAGGCAAATTGTCTGATTTGATTCCCATCACCAGAGTGAAATTTTCATCAAACAGATAGCCATCAGGGGTGTTGTGAGATTTTTTTTTCTTTAGTTATGCTATCTCTGTTGCATGCACCTGGCAAGGTGTAGGTGTGACGTGTGCAGTGGCATAGTGGCAGAGGATGTATTCTCACCTTTGTGAGAGGCCTTGTCTCCAGTCATCCCTACTCACCCCTGATGCATGAGGATTGAGCTTCATGATCCACACCAGGATGTGAGCACAGCCTAGTGTGCCCTTGAGTTTGTCTAACTCCTTCCTCACCCTCTGGAGAAGTAAATGAACCACACCTTTCATTCTTCCTCTTCATCACTGCCTGTCTCATATTTATTATCTCCATTTCAAAACCGTTAAATCTTAATTTATTTCATAATAGTTCATGATTCACATTATCACATACCTTTGATATACTGCACACTAATAATTAACTTCCTCTTTCTTTATCTTCTTTATTATATCAGCTACTTATTTTCATAATATTAACAATTCCTAAATAATTATTTCATAGACCAAAATCCACACAAATATAACAACTTTAATGCATTTCATCAGTCTGACATTTCAGTACAGTCTTACAGTCTGTATTGCACAAAGCAACTGGCCTCCAAATAAAATGTAATATAGTTTCTGCTGTAGCGTGTTTATTCAGAGCTTCCTTGTGCCTGGCTTGGACACCTGTGACCTCAAGACTTAGACTGCTTCTAAAATTATTTGGCCTACAAAGCTTATATAAGTATATTTTTTCACTTGCTCTGTTTCAGTGATATTTAACAGTTCTGTGCTGCATTTAGTTATTTTGTTGACTTTATCACTGCTTTTTAGCCTGCACTTGTTAAAGAAACTTCATCTGTTTCTTACTGTACTGTTCTTAGGTTGTTTTAACAATATTCTGATATTTCCTAACTTTCTCTGTTACTGCAAAAGCTGTTCTGAGTGAGTCTGCCAAAATATTTCTAAGTTTTGCAAAGTTGTTGTGTGTTGTGAACATTTCTTAGGGCTAGTAAACATATTTAAAAGGATTTGTGATATTGCAGGAAGTCTTACTTGTGTTGTAAAGCATTTGTTACTGCACTTGAGTTCAAAGCCAGTTTGTTTTATAGCTGAAGTGTTCTTTTGTACTCTGGTGGAAGCAGAGAACTAAATTCAGCTCCATCCAAGGTAGGAACTGCAGGTCAATAGCTTATTGTGTTTTATCTGATTGGCCTGAGGGCTTAACTTTATAGACGTCTTCATCCTGCTCGTATAAAATAATTACTTTTTTGTGTGATTATGGTAATTTATTCAGAGCTTGCTTGTGCCTGGCTTGGACCCCTCTGACTGCAAGACTTGGACTGCTTCTAAAATCATCTGTCCTACAAAGCTGATATATGTATATGGGTAAACACAGTTCCCTGGGCTTGCATATCAGCAAATCTCTTCAGTTTAAAATCCTGTGTAGGAAACACTGTCCATAGTCTCCCACCGTTCACAGCTGCTCAAAGAGCTACCAGTCTGTGCAGAGGGTGGTACCTCTGCAGGTCATCTAATTGCGTACTACTAAACACCCTCACTTTGACCTTTAAGTGACTCTCCCTCACTCTTTCTCATCTAAAAACTGTATTTCATTGCTTTACATAGGATAGGTAAGATTGAGACCTGCTGAAACTAAACTGTTTGGTATCACTATGTATTTAGACCAGCCATCTTACATTAAGAGGGGTTGCACTCAGTTTACCGGAGCTGATCAATGATTGGCAACTTTAGCCAGAAGTCTGGAGAGCATCCGCACTTAAATCCAAGACATCCACTGAAAAAAAATGAACAATAAGTATATTGTAAGTCAACACTGCACTTTAACTGTATTTAACTGAATTACTGCTTCATTTCTGTTGTTTGTGACTAAGTCCAGCTAGCACATTTCCTTCCCAAATACCACATTCAGAAAAATCCTACCACAATGGATGGGCAGTTTCCTATCATTTATCTTACCATCTTGATTGATATGGGCATCATGAGGCAATTTAGCAATTGCTTCATGTATACTGACAATCACTTACTCCTAAAGCAAACTAACACCCTATGTATGAGATGCAAATACACTGTGGAACTGGAATTGATTCCCCTCATGTAAAAACAAACTAGACATTAAACAGGTTGTCAGCAGACATGCTTCACCTCTCATGCAAATCTCATCTCTTACACAAAATAAGGTCATAACACATAAACCCACATATGTGGAGGTAGTCACTAATAGCTTACCAAAAGAACAGATACCTCCCAAATGCACACAAATCACACTCACCACTAAGCATAAAGAAACCACTATAAATATCAGCACATACATCTGTGTCTCAGCAAATAAACCCCTAAGTCAAAACACACAAAATGTCTTGGTCATAGGCGAATCCATAATGAGGCACATAGATGTTCCCCTGACCAGAATAGACAAGGAGAAGGTCATGGTCAGCTGCCCATCTGGTGCCAAGATTTGACAAATTGTGCATGCACTCAAGCCACTCAAGAGCAAGTACTGTTATGACTCTGTCATAGTCCATGTTGGACTGAATGACTTGACACGTACCTCTATGGACTATATGAAGAGAGACATGACGGAACTCTCTGATTATGTGTCTTACACAGGTAAATCCCTAACCCTAAGTATTATCCTATCCTCACCCAGGATGATGCCACAATACAAACAAAAAATGATTGACTTCAACAATTGGCTCAGCTTCTGGTGTCAGTCCAGGGAGATACAGTATCTGTCAGACTGGGAGGATACAGTAGACAGACCTTGCTGCTTTGCTAGAGATGATATGCACCTGTCCTCCCTAGGCTTTCAGATACTGGAAAAGACCCTTGTCTCCCCCATAGTGCCTTTTTAAGCAATGTCAAAACATCAAATATTTCAACATAATAAAATCTAATCAAGACAAACTCAGGGTCATGCTGCTTAATGCACTTTGGAGGATGCTGACATCTGTGCAGTTACCGAGGCATGGTTCAAGGCCACTGAGAGGACCAAAGCTAACTACAGCATACTAAGTGATGGTATAAAAGCCACAATCACAGACACCAATGATCACTATGTAGAAGTGCATGCAAATGCCCTTTACAAACACTTAAGTGACTGCATAAACTCTGCTGTACCTAACTGGATCAAAATCAGATCTTCCTGTAAAAACAAGTCACTGTGGTGGACTTCAAGTTTAAACAGATTATACAACAAGTGGAAGAAACTACTGTTCAAAAGCAACATGGATATCACCCTGCACAGGAAGAGTTCCCTCTTAAGACTAAACAGGAAAATGAGAAATCTTGTAAAGTTTTCTATAACGATTTACTAATTAAAATCACATCCCTAGCCAAGGATAATCATAAGGTATTCATTAACTACATCCAGTCTAAAAGGAAATGCCCAGCTATGTGAAGAACTGGTTGTAGATGGGATCACTCATTCTATACTGGAAGGTATTGCCAACCTGGTACCTGACAGATTCAGTGCAAACTTCACCCTCCTATCCCCACCTACCATATCCCAAAGCATACTTGTCACCAGACCTCTGCCTAGTATCGCTGGAGAACGGGTCACCTCTGCACTCACCAAGGCCAAAAGCACAGCCTCAATGGGACCAGATAATATCCCAGGTTGTTTACTAAACAATCTAAAACAAGACCTAGCAGATACACTTGTCATTCACTTTAATCATAGCTTGAGAACTGGCTATGTTCCCGCAGAATGGAGAACAGTGACAGTAATCCCACTGCACAAGTGGGGGCCATCAGCTGACCCTGGGAACTACAGATCCATAAGTCTAACCAGCCTTAACTGCAAGCCAATGGAAAGAATTATCATGGACTTTATCAACAAGGACATAAGTAGCCTCCAAATGTTGGCCCCAACCAAGTTTGGCTTCATTAAGTTTAGATCATGCTTAGTAAACCTGGTAGACTTCTTTGAGAATGTCACCAAAGCCATGAGTAAAGATGGAAAGACAGTGCACATAGCCCTTCTTGACCTTGCTAATGCTTTCGACACAATTCCCCACACTGGCATCATTGAGAAACTCTTCTAGTTAGGGATTAATCCTTACATTACTAAACAGGTAGCCAAATGGCTCACCAACAGAACACACACTGCTAAAATTGGTGACTCCACCTCCACCAATAGACCTGTCACCAGTGAAGTACCACAGGGGTCTGTGCTGGGCTCCTTACTGTTTGGTGTCTATTCCTCAGAAGTCCAGGCCAAAGCAGACAGCCTTTGACTCACCAAGTTTGCTGATGATTGCAAACTGGGAGCAATCCTTGAGTCTACCAATGATGTCAACATATTACAAGAAGGGATAACACAAACAAATGATTTGTGCCAAAGCCATGGTCTAAAACTAAATGCAAAAAATGCATTATTATTCACTTTGGCAAAACATAATTTTCTACAAACTGGAATACTGACAGCACATTCCAACCCAGTGGTGCGAGACTTAGGAACACAGGTTGAGAGCAATCTGAACTTTGACCTCCAAGTTTCCCCAGTGGTAAGGAAAGCCTTCTAAGTAGAACACCTCATAAGCAAGGGCATCGCATCCAGTTCAAGGGATGTTATAATTCCACTGTACTTGACCCTCATTAGACCAGTAATAGAGTATAATGCACCCTTAGCACATACCTCACCAGACACCTGCAGCAGCTGGAGATCTGTCAGAGGTTTCTCATGAAGAAAATAAAGGGACTCCAAACTATGACCAATGTGGACAGGCTGAAAGCCCTATTACTTTACTTTGTATCTTCTAAGCTACTGAGAGGTGACTTGTGCTTGGCCTATAGGGCAATCTCCAACCCTGCCCTAATGGAAATGCTGCACATCCACAAGTCAAATGGCTCAAGAGTCACTTGCTCTAGGGATCTCAACCTAGCATGTGACATTAACAGATCATGATGGAGAGACAGATATCTTCCAGACTGCTGCTTCTCTGGAATAGACTCTCTATTCACTTGAGCTACTCAGTGACCCTATTCAAACACAACCTATATAATAGGATGGGAGACCAGAAATTCCCCCTGGGGTGATACCCATGTCCATCATGGAGATGGGTAGCTGTTGTTGATCACAGACCTGATCTGTTCATAAATTATTTCTGTGAAGTACCTAAAAAAGAACAAATGGGGATACTTGGGATTAACAAGGCTAGGCTTGCAAAGGGTCTACAGTCGCTAGCCTAGTAACTTTCTATGAACCTACCTCCTGTTTTATCATACTGAATTATTGAATCTGTAAACCAATACAATTCACAAAAAAATTCTTATTCTCCACTAGAATTGTATAATTTGTTATTCTATACCTCATTTATGTGACAGAATATTTTCATTTGATAAAGAAAATATTATTCAAATCACCTAAAATTATGTATTTCCCCTTTAACTGTTTACTAATTTTAGGCTTCCTATTACTTATTTTATATCTTCTTTACTATAAACATTAGTCATGTATTCCTTTATTTCTATTATCTCTTTCTCTTTATACTTTTTATACCTGTAATATCTTATAAACAATTTATGTTTTCTTTACAAGGTTCATATTAAAGGCATAAATGCCAGTTCTTCTCCTGTAAGAAAAAATGTATGTCTTTCAAATTACTGCTTCATCCTTTCCTTTCTATTTTCTTGTATTTCTTTCTCTTTTTTTTTTTTGGGGGGGGGGGTCCATAATACATATTGACTTTCCAGCATCATTACATATGACATTGTAACACATTCTGTAACTACAATTCCACACCTTTACTTATTTTCTTTTATTTCATTTCTTTGAATAAGCAATCATAAAATCTCTCGTACTTCTGCAATCCTGACATATTTTGCCTCATATATGAATTCAAAATGACACACCCAATCAACAGTTACTCTTTTTACTTATTCCTATTCATATTTATTTCCTCATTAGTACAGAATATTCCCCAAATACCACAGCAATCAGTAAAACCTAAGATTTTGTATTAAATCTGAGTTCTTTTAACGTTCTCAAATAAGAAAAGTTAGTTTCAGTATTGTTTGCTGTTATGATTAACATACTTGCTTTTTTGTCATATTCTCAGATCTCCTATTTTTTTTAATAAAATCTCTATAAATTTTAACTTCCTGTGCTATTTTTCTAATATTACAGTTAAAATATGCATCATTATAATTTCCATGTTCACAGCACCACATTGTTCTTCCTTCTAAAAACGTGATTTTATATATATATATATATATATATATATATATATATATATATATATATATATATATATATATATAAGGTGCCTGTTACGCTATAAGCATGTTAGCTCTGCCATTACTCTCCACTGCCAATCTCCTTTACCGCATTCTTCTTTGGCTTTTCACAAAACACCTACATATACTATCTATACAAAAATAACACCTATATCATGCTGTCATTTCACAGCAACCCCCGCTGTTTTTTTTAGTTCTTTTAAACATTTTTATAACAAACATATCATATCTAACTTGTTACTTTCTCTTATCAACAATTTAATTATTAAATATTTAAAATTTTAAGTGTTAAGTATTGGAGGATATGATGGAAGATATTCAGCCCTTTATTTTTATACTTTTCCCAATTCTCTTGTTGGTGTTTCATTGTTTATAGTAAACTCTTGTTCTAACCATCATTCCCATCAACATCATCACATAACTCATATCTCTATTTTGCATCCCTTCAGAGTCAAGTACCTCATATCCACTACTTGGAACACTAACATTCAAATAAGGTGTTGTTTCTTCTTCTTCCTCATTTTACTGTTTTCCTCTATTACAAATTCTTCACAACTTTCTGTTTCATTTTTTTGTTCATCACGTTTATATTTTCAGTAACACTTTCAGATTAATTGCCTTATTCCATATTTCCATCTTCATCATTGCTACCCCATCTGTCTCAAACTTAAATGTCTCTTTTTCAGTCAATACATATCCTTTGTATAATGTTGTGTCTTTCGGCTTTTCCCGGTTAGGGGTCACCACAGCGGAACTCCGGTCCGCTAATGATTGGTAGTTGATTTTTACATGCCGAGTTACCAGCCCTGATGCACAACCTTCAACGAAGGTACGCCCATTCATGCATGTTTCCACGCAGAAGACGCTCTAGCTGAGAATCGAACCAGACAGCGTCTTACTGTGAGGCGAAAACGCTACCGCAGCACCACCACCGCGGGACCTTGTATAATAAATGTCAGTAATCTTACATTTGCTACATGTCAGCTAGTATTCTTTTGCAGTTTAGTCCTTTACCCTCACATTAAATGCACTTTTTGAATGGACAGTGCACCCCTTTTTCCCCAAAGTGATTGCACCTTTTGAATGGTCATTTGTTGATCAGAAATTCAATATTACCATGGGAAAAGAATATTTTCAGTTGTTCCTAATATAAAGTAACTAATGCTTCTCATCCCCATTCTATAATTCACTTTACCTCAGGTCGATTTGCCCTTTTCAGACATGACCCATAATTCTCACGGTAAATAAAAACTGATCTGTCAAGAATTTCCTCAAAATATGTGCACTTCCACTTAAAAGTATTATTAGGTACATGCTAGAGAAAATAGATTAAAGGAAACCTCTTCTACAACAGTTTCACAAGGGACCCATAAGTTTATTTGCTTCCAGCATGGACTATTTTGTTAATATCAGACTGTTCTGCTGTTTTTTCCATAGACAGTTCTCCACAGTAGCCACCTTCAATCACCTGTAATATTTTGTGATTGCCACAGAAGTACTCATTCCATTCTCCTGTATAGTTCTTAAATGTGATATATATATATATATATATATATCTTTTTTTAACCACAACTTTTTTGAATTATCACTTGTGACATATGCAATTTTACATTTATACAAAAGTAATCAAACTGTAATAACAAATTAATATTAATAAACATTATGCTTCACACATATTTTCATCTGTTTTACAAGTGGGTACTGTTGATTGTTGCTTTGGAATATATCTTTGTATGCAGGTCTATCCAATTGTTTGCAAACACTTCATCAATGTGTAATCTGTTAATCTTTTACCTGCAGAAGGTAGGTTATTAGAAAAAAAAATATTTAAGTTCCTAGTTTATTGCAATTTTATTGGCATTTTGATTTTATGCAGTCTGACAAAGTTCCTCACACTGACAACAAATGGTTGAACCACAGTGGTATTTCCACAAATCACTGGTTCAATTAATGCCCTTGCAGTATAAACTACAGATGCTCCTCCATTCATTTTTCACTAGTCCACCTCATTATGCTCCTCTCTAGGCAAACATGGGTCAAATTTCCTTTGAATTTAATTATCTGAATTTTCTGGGATTTACCTCCGTCACCCTGTTTCCCCACAGCACTCACCCCTACATCTGCCCTTTAATAAAGAATGTTCACAAATACAAGCACACATACATAAATGTGCATACAACCTAATCCTTAAAACAAGCTCAGACGCTTCAACACATTTTCGGACATCAGTATTCTCTTAAGGTATACACCTCCATGTAAATACCAAACTCTGTGTACTAGTGGTCTGGTATCAGACCACCACTATGCTCACCTTATTGTTCATTGGGAATTTCTACACTTACTTCTGCATTTGCCCTTTCGTTCCTCCAGCCTTTTTTATGGGCTATTCCAACACTGGAAATTAACAATGATCCTACAACCCTTGTAGACCAAACATCTGTCCTACTGCTTCTCTGTTTAATTTTCCTTCCAAAGCACCTTCCTTTACATTGTCAGAGGTCTCCTTGTACACATTTGCTGTAAAAAAACAAAACAAACAAAAAAAACAATAAAAAACCCACATATTTCTGAATGCTGAATTCTTCATTGCTTAGTCTTGCTCTCAGTGCCCATTACTGTTTTCAGAGGTTCATAGCTATATACATACATATATATATATATATATATATATATATATATATATATATATATATTAGGCTAATGATTATCAGACTCTTTATAAGCATAGCTGTGCAACCTAACACAATTGCATCCACATGTATCATCAGCATTTATTAGGAAGGGGCATGTTAGGAAGTTTCTAGAGGTCATGTGGGGGGGGTGTAAGTTAGTGTGTGTATTACTGTCTGCCTCTTTCTATCAGAACCATGGGAACCCCAGCGTGAATTTCCAATTTACCATCCATTGGTCAGGGTAACACTAAAATAGGGTTAGGGATGGACTCTGTTTCAGTTCAATGGAGAGCCTGTTCCAGAGTCTGGGGATCCTCTGAGACATGTATCTGTCTCACCAACACGTTTTGTTTATGTACAAGCAACATTTAAATCTTTGGATCTAGAGGTTATGATGCTGTTCATTTTGCAGGTGTGTAAATGGTCCTTCCAGAGCTTAATCTGAGGTTGCCTTGTATGCCAGGCATAGACTGCCTCTCAGTAAACTGTAGGGCACTAAGTATAGAGATAGGGCTTTTAAGGTAATCCATATAGGACAATTTGCTTAAACCCTACATTCTCCTGATAAAGAACCTTGGTCAGCATTCCAGCTGCTGTATATGTCTGGTCAGGTACACGACAAAGGAGGCATTAGACTCAATGATGTGTCTGAAAAGGGACAAATAAAGTGGCACTATGACTTCCTTGTACCTGGATGCTATGTCCTTACTTATAAGTTAGGTGATATAGAATGATTTTCTTACTCTCTTGGCCAGATGTGGGTCAAAAGACAGATTACTGTCTACACATGTTCCCAGATCCCTGACTACCTGGTCAAATCTTAGGGGTGACATATTGATGGAGTAATTAGCCTGGGTGGAAGTTTTCCCAAAATGTACTACAATGCATTTCTTGGCATTGCGTTTTAATCTGTTTCTTTGGCACCATTCATTTATCTGTTTTAGAAGTTTGTGTCATAGTGAGAATCTATAAGATCTCCTGATTTGCAGTCATCAGTGATCTTTGCCATCCAAAGGCCCTTGAAATCAACCTTTACCTCCAAGTATTAGATGCCAAATAGGAGTGGTCCCAGCATCAGCACTGAGGTACCCTGCTGGTGTCTGGTCACTTAGTGGAGGTAGTTTCACCAGTCCTGACTTCCTTGGGTCCTGTTTTTGAGCCAGCTGCCAATCCAGCGAGTTATGTCCAGCTTGGTGAGTTTGTCAACTATACTTGAGTAGGGTTTTGTATCAAACACTTTAACCAGGTCCAGGTAGAGAGTATGCACCATTTCCCCCTCATCTATCTCCTTGGTGACCTGCTCAAACAAGTCCATCATGTTTAATAGGCATGACCTTCCTTTGGCAAAGGTACACTGGGCTGGGTCCAGTGTCTGAAGGTTGCATATGTCTTTGTTGATCATTTCCATGATAATTCTTCCATGGCTTTGCATATTAGACTAATCAGAATAATGGGTCTTTAGTTCCTGGTGGTTGGTTCATGGTTCACCCTTGTGAAGCGGGATAACCACTGCAGTCCTCCATTCTTGTGTATAAAGTCTGTTTTAAAGCAATAGTTGAAAAGTGACTCAAGTGGTCCTGATAAAACATGTTTCACCTGGGATACTGTAGGGACCCACTGAGGCTGAGTTTCTGATCTTAGCAATCTCTGCCAGGACCTGCTCCTATCAATAGTTTGGGGAATTATGGTACTAGGAATTTTATAGGGGGAGGCAGAAGGGGAGTGGTGGTGGGGGGCTTTGAGCTGAATTTGTCAACTAGCAAATTCACCATGTCGTTCTGATGAGTGAAGATGGCACCATTAACCACCTTTTCAACACACTGATGTGTGCTACCTTTGAAAATTCGGACATAGCAGCAGAAGGTCTTGTGGTTGTCTTTGACCTCACAATTGTCCTTGCTGGACTTAATTAGTCCTCTTAGTTTCCTGTTTAGTTTAATTAGAGAGCTCCTATCATTATGTAAGTTGTTCTTCCTGCTTTTAGCCATGGCATTTTTTTTCTTTTGTTATATACAATATCAAGGTTAGGATTCCACCAATGTGGTTTGTTTTTACAGTTTATTTTGGCCTTGCATCTAATAAGTACAGCAGCCTCTACATAGCCATTTAAGTAACTGTACACGGTCTCTGTGAACAATTTCATAAAGGTTACTCTGATCTCAGGGTTGAGAGGGGCACTGAATTTTGACAAACTATAACTTAATAGGATATAGTTTGCTTTGGAATAGTTCCTGACTGTTACATGGTTTCTTGGGGTTACAGATGATTTTTATTTTGACAAAGAGAGCTTTGTGGTCTGACTTCACCAGTGAGGACATGACACTGGAGTGTGTGCAGCACTCTCCCATAGTGGTGAGTACCAGGTTCAGTGTGTTTGAACCTCTGGTGGGTGTGTGCACTATTTGGTCAAGGATATTTGTGGTAAAGAGGTCCACAAATCATTGTGCCTGCGAGTTTGAGATGTTGTAGGTTTCCCAGTATGCAGAGGGGTAGTTAAAGTCTCCCATGAATAGGCTATTTGGTTTAATGGTGAGTGCTACCAGTAGGTCTAGGTATGAGTTAAGGTATACTAGGGAGACAGAGGGTGACCTATATTTTCAGGTTCTCCTTAGTCAGGGGAGATGGTATCCAAGCTCTATTCATTTTAGGAGCTGGTCATATATGGTCCTTCTGTGCTACTCTATTTAACTATACAGCACAGGGCACATACAAGATCCCACGGGCAGTGAAGCATTTTATCATCCTTACTCAAGCATTCTATACCAAGTAAACCAAGTAAATGAGCTTCATGGCACAGACCCCCCCCCCCTACACATACACACACACATACATACAAACGTGTGTGTATCTAGTGAAGTTAACTGAAACTCAAAATGACAAGTTCTTACACAGGTTCATGGATGGTTACCAGACTAACAGCATAAGAGCACATTTTATGCCTAGCCAAGGTTACCCGAAATTTACCAAAATATTGCTGCTATATGTCAATACCCTAAGGAATTTTATAGTTATGATACAGGTTGATACACATCTAGTGTTCAGAGGCTGCCCCTGTCAATTAGGGACATAGGTGGTAAATCATGGGTAAATCTGCAGTTTCCCATCCAGTAGTTCAGTTACATTTAAATAGGTTTAGGGATGAGCTTTGCTTTACATGGATGGGAAGCCTGTTCCAGTGATTGGATAATCTTGGAGACACATACCTGTCCATCCAATATGCTCTATTTATGTGGCAGACAATGCTTAGGTCCTCAGATCAGGTATTTCTGATGTTAATTGCTTTCTTGATCTGAAGAGATCCATCAATGCATAGGTTCATAAGTTCATACTAGGCTATCTGCCCTGGGGCATTTATAAGCCTAGCCCGAGTGTGTTTGGCTTTCGCTACCCTTAGATTTGAGTTTGCTGTGCCCTTTTTTAAGGTTAGTTTACTGTGCCTCTGTCTAGTAGTGATACAGAAGTAATCCCCAGGGTAAACCTACGATCTCCCATCTACTCATCAAGATTCCTCTTGAAGAAAGTCAGTGAGGTGCTCTGCCTAACATGGACCGGGATTCTATTCCAAAGCGAAGGGAGCCTTTGGGTTATGAATCTGTCCCTCCAGCAAGTTCTATTTATTTCTGTGCTGAGGTTCAAGTCCCTCGAGCGCGTGGTTCTAAGGGATTTAGATTTTCTGAGGTGGAGCATGTCCATTAATTCTGGGTTGGACATAGCTTTGTATGTCAGGCATAGATCACCTCGAAGTAGGCGGTATGCGACTGAGTAAAGCTGGAGTTTCTTTAACCTGGCAGCATATGGCATCTGTTTGAGTCCCTTGATCCTCTTTGTGAGGTACTTTTGATGTCTTTCTAGCTGCTACAGGTGTCGGGTAAGGTACATCCCAAAAGGGGCATTGTATTCTATGATGGGCCTGATGAGGGATGAATAAAGGGGCACTATTACCTCCCTTGATCTAGATGTGAATCCTTTCGTGATAAGGTAGGCTATGTAGAAGGTCTTTCTAACCACTTTGGCAATGTGGTTGTCAAAGGAGAGATTGCTATCAACTTGGGTCCCCAGATCCCTAATTACTTCTTCTGTATTTAATGGATTACCACCTATGTGGTAATTGGTGGGCACTTTGTTTTTGCCGAAGGGTATGACTATACACTTCTTGGCATTTAGCTTTAGACCATGGCTCTGGCACCAGTTATCCATCTCTGTGAGCCCTTTTTGAAGGATGTTCGTGTCAGCTGGAGAGTCAATTATGGTGCCCAGTTCGCAGTCATCTGCGAACTTGGTCAGCCATAGTCCTCCCGTGCTGGCCTGTACCTCAGAAAAGTATATGCTGAACAAGAGAGGTCCCAGGACCGAGCCTTGTGAGCATGATCAATGGATATCCTGCAGGCTATGCATAGATTACTGTACAGCAGTCTGTAGTAGACCAAGTACAGGGCTAGGGCTTTGAAATAGTAAACACAGGACTTGGTCTTTACTCCCTGCATTGTTTTTGTGAGGAACCTCTACAGTGTCTCATGGGCTTGGAAGTAACTAGTTAGGTACATGCTTAAGGGTGCATTGTACTCGATAACTTTTCTGATGAGAGCTAAGTGCAGCAGAACAATAACCTGCTTGAATATGAATGCCATTCCCAATGCATATGCTGCAAGACATAACCTTGGAGCAGACAGCAAACAAAGGAACAATGTACTTGCATGGGAGAAGCCCCCCCCCTTCACTATACTATCTGAGATTGTCCAATACTGGGGAAAATAGATATTCCCAACAGATTTCCCATCAGTCGACTGATTTATGTGTACCTATATGTGCATGTGGGTGTGTGTGTGTTTGTTTGTGTTTGTGTGTGTGTGTGTGTGTGTGTGTGTGTACATATATATATATATATATACATACATATATATATATATATATATATATATATATATATATATATATAGAAAAAGAGACACGCACACAGAGACACACGCTTGCACACACAGACAGACAGACACACACACACACACACACACACACACAAAATTATCGCTGTTCTGCAATCTAATTATGTTGCATACCGTATAGGTTCAGTGGTAAGACTGAAACTCACAAATACATATTTTGAGGTTTGATCTTGACATCAGGTCAGTATTGTTCTCAAGTGAGCATATTTTCCCATGTATGAATATTTTTCTGCTTTACCATCTATCTATCTATGTATGTACAACTGAGTGTAGCCGGTATGCAGACAAGAAACCAGCCCTTTGGTCATCATGCTCATAAAGCTGAGACACTTTGTCATACATTGGTGATTAGACTTTTGTCACAGTGCAAAAAGAATTTTATCATGCATTAGTAAACAAACTTTGATCATCATGCCTGAACATGTTATGACACATTAAGAATGAGGCAAGAACTGCCAGTGACATTAGCAACCACGCGTTAGTCCTAATCTGCAAAAAATGTTTCACATTAATAACCAGATATTAATTATTATGCCGAATCACTTTGGGTTACCTTAGCAACCATGTTTTGGTCATAAGGCAGGAAGATTTTGGGACACACAGGTAATCACCTTGTTGTCATTAAACAGAAACAATTTGTGGCATATTAACAACCATGCTTTGGTCACAATGCACAAACATTTTATGCCACATTAGTAATAAAACTTTGGTCACACTGTACAAACATTTTATGCCACATTAGTAACACGACTTTGGTCACACTGCACAAACATTTTATGCCACATTATAACAAGACTTTGATCACACTGCACAAACATTTTATGCCACATTAGCAATAAGACTTTGATCACACTGCACAAGCATTTTATGCCGCCACGTTAGTAACAAGACTTTGGTCACACTGCACAAACATTTTGTGACATATTAGTAACAAGAATTTGCTCACATTGCACAAACATTTTCTGATTTATTAGTAACAAGACTTTGGTTACAATGCACAAACATTTTATGCCACGTTAGTAACAAGACTGGTCACAATGCACAAACATTTTGTGAAATATTTTTAACCAGAACTGGGTCATAATGCAGAAACAATTTGTGATACCTTAGAAGCAAGGCACTGGTCACAGGGCATAGAAAATTTGTGACACATAAGTAACAGTGATTAGTGATCCTGCATTGATAATAATGAGAGTCCTTTGTGATATGTTAGTAACTAGGTGTTATACCTTTTGTATAGATACTCTGTGGCAAATTAGTAGCCAACCTTTGGTTGTAATGCAGAAAAAATGTGTCACATAAAATTAACCGGTCATCGTTCTTAGTCTGTATTCACTTTTTGGCACATTAATGACCAGTTTTTGTCACAACACACAGACTCTTTGAGATATATCAATAACCAGGCTTTTACTATACAGCACAACCACACTGATGCACATCAGTATCCATACCTTAGTAATAATGTACACTGTGTGGTACATTTATAACCATGCTCTGAACATCATGCACAAACACTTCATGACATATTAAAAGCTAGTTCTTGATCCCAGTGCACAGACACATGGTCACACTTTACCGGTCTTTGGTTATGATGCACAACACTGTGTGACACATTCAGTGCTGGATCTGGGTCATGTTGGGCCCTACGCAGGGTAATAGATCGGGGCCACCCCCTCATACACAGCCCCCTTGCAGCCATTCCAGTGTCCCATTACTTGGCTATTTCTCCCCAGCTATCATAAACACTGCTGAAACCTTTCAGTGTGCACATTGTTTTCTGCTTTAGTTCTACAATGATTACAGATATTTGGATTAAATATAAAACTTTTATTTCAAATTTAATAGCACAATCACTGATAGACATTTGTTAAATGAAGCAATACAGTCTCACAATGAAAACAGACAGCATTAAAACTTCTCTGCCTTTGAAACGCACATTTATTGAAACAGCATTGAAATCTATATGTATCTGGAAAGTGGCAGATAAAGTTTACCTTTGGGTTATTAATAGATCACAGGCCCCTTATACACATTTAAATGACCATGCAGACATATCTGACTTCTTTGTTTCACCTTCCTGACTGTATTAAATTATATTCCTTGTATAATACAGCAGCACTTGTTACAGCATGTTTTAAATTTGTAGTTTTGAACATTTTTCCAGTAAACAATGAAATAAAACATGTGAACCAATAATGGCAAACTGCCCAATTCAGAACATTTCAACCATAAAAGGCCACTCAAACTCCTGTCATTACAATACACCGATATCGGACAATATGCATAATCTCTGCAGAAGCAAAAGTCATCACAATAATTCCACATTAAAAATATCTGTAACTAATGAAGAGGTTGCTACTTACAAACAACTTTATATTTCAGTATTTCATCTACAAATCAATGTCTACTGCCCTTGAAGAATAAATTACCTATGCTACTTTAAAAAATGGTACGCTGGTAATATTACAATTAGGAGTAGATGGGAAAGCGATAACATTTATAGTTAATAGGCAGCGCATCCAAAGGAGGACATAATCAGAACTGCAGCACCCGACATCCCTTAAAGTACAACATGGTATCAGCAATCCGTCTACATATTCAGATTTTCTATACCCCCTCATAAATGTAAATCACTTTTATTTGTATGCTGTATATTGTGATGTAACCTGGACTGAGCCTGTAATTCATTATTGTTTAATCAGTATTCTACTCCAGTAAACAGATTTTAATAGAAAAATGAATAGAGATATCGTTATGTTTCTGAAATTATTACAAAACCAGTTTGTTCCACCTGATTTTACTTGCAAGTTAATGGGGCTATTTCAGTTTCTGGTGGACTCTTTGACCTCTTCCAGTTTTGACATCTTTTTGTTACCTTTTTTCTCACATCATGTTTTTGAGCTTCTGATACCATGTAGGTCCTTGGGCTGACCTGCTCCACTTGGACTGTCTTTATGCAGTGTTTAATCAGTCACTGGAAATTCTGAAAATGATTTTCTATTCCTCAGGAGAAGCTTTTTCACAATCTGCTTTTGAGGCTGACAGTAACTTTTGTCTACTACTGCCTGAAGGATAAATCACTCATGTGTTTAGGTTTCATAATCTCTTCTACTGGCCATCATGTCTACTACATTTACAAGTACTCCCTTCAGTGCTGCAAAATGTTTATGTGATACATTTACTCACCCCATCTCCTTCCAGGCTGTCCAGCTCTGTAATTAACTTCATTTATTCACTCAGTGACCTCATAAAGTCCTTGCACTAAGCAATGCATGTGTTTTCAGAGTTAGGGACCAGCATTTGATCTGCCATTAAAAACTCTTGGCTTCAGGCATTTCCATGTGCTCTCATAGAACTGACAATATAGCCTGCAGTCTGTGTAGTATCCTATTACATATCTACGTTTTGTTGCCTCTTTTACTATACCTAAAAGTCCACAGGATTCCTGCCATATAACATCTTAGGATTGAACCCTGTGGAAGTTTAGGGATCCTCTTAAATTGAAGACATTAAGTAAGCTAGTAGCTGGTTCCAGTCTTTTCCATATTTATCACCTACATTCTTAAATTGATTTCAAGGTTCAATCACACCATTTCACAAACTACTTCATAAACTCAGCCATTAGGGGATGATGGACTGAGGTCCTTAGTTGTGTAACCTGAACACTCTGAAACAGGTGTTGGTACCTTTTGATGTAAAAGATATTTTCCTGGTCTGTCAAAATGTACTTATTTATCACTACCTGCAAAATACAGCAAAAACAATGTCTACACTGGAATTAACATTTTGGAGTCTTATGGAACCAAGTGGCATAGTTCAGCACCATGAATATATACTGGTATCCATGTATAGACCTGGCCAATGGTTCCATTATATCTATTACAATGCTCTAAAAAGGGACTTTGATTATGGACATAGGAATGAAAGGCTTTCAAAGGCATGGTTCTGGTGCCATGCATTGACACCCAGGGAATCCAGCACAAAAGTTTTCAATTTATTTTACAGCATCTGGCCAGTAGAATCTATCCGCAGCCTTTTTTTATTTTAATTTTATTTACATTCATAGTTGGTTTCCAAAACAGGAATATGAGCTGGTTTCCTACTGCCTGTTTGCCTAAATGGATTAGGTACCAGTAGCTGCCGAACAGTCTCTCCTCTCTCACAAGCTACCTAGAGATCATTCTGCAATTCAAAATAGGGGTAAGATGGTGCAAGTCCTTTGTAAGCATGTGCTTCCACCATTTTCTGTCATACGGTTTAAGGTTTCATCCTCCTAATTGGCCATTTTAAAATGGGTTATTTGAAGGTCAGACAGACTGGGATTTCTTCTTCCTCCAGTCTGAGAGAGGTATAGCTCCTTACTTCTACCCCAGTCATAGCAGGTACAAGGACCTCTACAGTCCACGCTTCACCAAGAAAAGGTAACTAACTCCAATATCTCTAGGAGTTTCCTCAGCCTCTTAATTTTCCTGAAGCCCCACATCTCTTGTATGGTTCTTCAGTATTTTTCTCCTCTTCTGAACTCATTCTAGAGGGTTCTTTCACTGTTTTCCTGTCGTGAATCCCCACATTCCTTTCATGGTTCTTTACTCTCTCTCTCCCTTTATCTTATTTTGTGGGCTTGACCATGTTTTGGGCTCTTAGGACCTTAGCACTACCCTAGGATGAACTAATCCCAACCTCCATCCACCACCAGCATACTTTGGCTATGTTCAGAGACAAGGAATTAGACAAAAAACAACTATATTTTTGCCTAGACTATATTACCTAGTCGTCTCTTTTCCAAAGAGTGCACTCAGTGTGTTTAATATCATCTCTATGAACTTCAACTTGTGAATACTTTATTGACAATGTTCTTTTTCAACTTTTAATAGTGGTCCAAATATTTACACTATGTATGTACAGGTTCACGGTGTATGAACTGAAGATGAATCTTATAATTAGTTAATATGTCATTCTTCTGTATTAGGCTTTGTAATAACTTTATTTAACTGTAACCATATTATGTCAATGTGGATCTTTGCTTCCTGGGCATCCACTGAAAATGGGATATTATCCCATTTTGACTTTCCTTGTAAACAAATGTCAAATAAAAAAATAAATGACTGAAAGGGGGTTTCTTGTCTGTGTTACAGATTTGGCTAGTGCCATTATCCCTTTGGTGGTAGCAATCATCTGGAAAAGCTGCCTGAATATTTTATTGTAGTGCTCTAGAAAGGTACACCTCCAGATTACCTTCTGGCAGCCATCTTACTTTAATTAGGCACAGATTCTCTCAAAGGAAAAACAGGCATAGTCTTATTTGTCAACATTATAAAAAAGTTTTTGTTTTATGCGCTTGAACAGCTACCCATGGATATGAGAGGGAGTGATTACAAAAATGATTTAGAGAAGAGAAACATCCTGGCAAATTAAATTCATAGCTGATGAATATCCAGGTTCAAATGGGACTATTAATATAAAATGGTTTTTAAAAGATGGTAGATGTAAAGTCAAATCTGATGATGTCAACAGTAGTTTGCTATATTTTTAAAATTTAGGTTGTCAATTAATTTATTGTATTAATTACCAATTATTTCATTAGTTGTAAATTGTTACTGAATGGTATTTAAAGGGAGTGCATATGTGGGTAATTGTTGTTTCTGAAAAAGTTCGGTTGGATGAAAAGCTGAGAAATAAAGTGTGTATGCTTAAAGGTTTGAATATAGTTCCCTTGGTTTTCACTCTAGTTTGTGGTTTTTCTAGTTACAGTTTTCTTTTTACCATCTATATGTTTTTTTTTGTTTTTATTTTCTCTCAAAGGAATTGTGAGGGAAGAGTCACTGTCAAGCAATAATTAGGAGCTATCCACATCATCTAAGAGCTGTGATATTTTGCATCAGACAGGACACTGTTTCCGTCAAAGTATGTAATTTTATTGGCAGTATGCAACACGCTTTATCTTTCAGCACGAGAATAATCGGTGAAAATTGGCAAGATAAAATAAGCTTCCAGTTATCAGAATCTTCAGTCCTTTTGCTGCTGCATTTAGGTTCATAGGTTCATAGGTTCATACTAGGCTATCTGCCCTGGGGCAATTATAAGCCTAGCCCGATTCTGTATGGCTTACGCCACCCTATGATTTGAGTATACTGTGCCCTTTTTAAGGTTTAGTTTACTGTGCCTCTCTCTAGTAGTGACACGGGAGTAATCCCTGGGACAAACCTACGATCCCCCATCCACTTATCGAGATTCTTCTTGAAGAGATTCAGTGAGGTGCTCTGCCTCACATGAACTGGAATTCTATTCCAGAGCGAAGGGAGCCTCTGGGTTATGAACCTGTCCCTCCAGCAAGTTCTATTTATTTCTGTGCTGAGGTTCAAGTCCCTCGAGCGTGTGGCTCTAAGGGATTTAGATTTACTGAGGTGGAGCATGTCCATTAATTCTGGATTTGACATAGCTTTGTATGTCAGGCATAGATCGCCTCAGTAGGCGGTATGCAACTGAGTAGAGCTGGAGTTTTTAACCGAGCAGCATATGGCATCTTTTGAGACCCTTGATCCTCTTGGTGAGATACTTTTGGGGTCTTTCTAATTGCTGCAGGTGTCGGGTAAGGTACATCCCAAAAGGGGCATTGTATTCTATGATGGGCCCGATGAGGGATGAATAAAGGCACGATTACCTCTCTTGATCTAGATGTGAAACCCTTCGTGATGAGGTGGGCTATGTAGAAGGTCTTTCTAACCACTTTGGCAATGTGGTTTTCAAAGGAGAGATTGCAATCAACTTGGGTCCCCAGGTCCCTAATAACTTTCTCTGTACTTAATGGGTTTCCGCCTATGTGGTAATTTGTGGGCACATTGTTTTTGCCAAAGGGTATGACTATACATTTTTGGCATTTAGCTTTAAACCATGGCGCTGGCACCAGTTATCTGTCTCTGTGAGACCTTTTTGAAGGATGTTTGTGTCAGCTGGAGAGTTGATTATGGCGCCCAGTTTGCAGTCATCTGCGAACTTGGTGAGCCATAGTCCTCCCACGTTTGCCTGTACCTCGGAAAAGTATATACCGAACAAGAGTGGTCCCAGGACAGAACCCTGTGGGATGCCACTTGTGACCGGTTTCAAGTCTGACATGGCTCCAGCAACTCTCACTCTGTGGGTTCTGTCTTTGAGCCAGTTTGCGACCCATCTTGTGACATAGGGGTTTATATTTAAGCTGGATAGCTTATCTATGATGCCCGAGTGGGGTATTGTGTCAAATGCCTTTGCAAGGTCCAGATAGGCTGCGTGGACTACCTTCCCTTCATCTATGGCTTTGGTGACTGTTTCAAAGAAGTCAAACAGGTTCAAAAGGCAGGATCTGCCCTTGACAAAGCCGAACTGGGTAGGATCTAGTGTCTGTAGGTCCACAATGTCTTTGTTTATGAGCTCCATGATGATCCTCTCCATAGCCTTGCAGACTAAGCTAGTCAGGCTTATGGGGCAATAGTTTCCAGGGTCCGTAGAGGCTCCACCTTTGTGGAGTGGGACCACTGTTGCTGTACACCATTCTGTGGGCACATATCCTGTAGTGAGGCTGAGATTGTATAGCTGTTTTAAAATTTGCAACTGCAACTTAAAACCAGTGCAGAAGATAACAGTTTACTTAGACAATTTTATAGTGTCTCTGGGCTGTTTCCTTATGAAAACACCCATACACAAAACAAAGAGTCTTTAATGCAGTACAAAAACAAAAAACTGGTTAGGAAAAAAACATTATAGTTGTACAAGTAAAGGGGTGCTGTATTTGGCATACTGCACCAAGTGCCCTGCATTTTATGTAGGAAGGAGAGCGTTTTCTAAAAAAAAAATGCATTTATGAACATCTAAGTTTGATGTATCTAGACAAAGGATACTATTGCTATGTATAGACATACTATTGAGTGCATTAATAGCAATTTCAAGTTCTTTGTATTGGATGATGCTGCTATAGACCCTATGAGTGGGCCATGGGTATCTAGAATAGAATACAGGGAGCTATATTTGCTAGTTTCCCGGGGCTTAATGACAATATTTATATTACAGCAGTATTAAGGTTGAAAGTATCAAGATTATTATTAAAATGATATTAATTTGTGTGTTTTAATCATATTGTATCAATATGATTTAAATAGTTTTTGCGTATTTTTCTATATATAATTTTTTGTATGCAATGATATTGGTTGTCATGTGACTGGTGCTCAGTCTATTGGAAGCATATTTAAAAAGCAACTTTGACTCTTTGTTAGTTCTAATGAAGTCTGTCTGTTTTATATTAGACAAAAGCACTTGATTAATAAAGCTTTTTGGAATGGTTACCATTGCTATTGTGCAGTTTGTGTGAAGCTAAAGTGCAATAGAAGGACATTTTTTGCCCTTGGTGTTTGCTGTTTAGCTCCAACCTGTTTGTGGTTTCTGTGGTTCTTTTTTCTTTATCTACATATTTCTGCTTATGGTTTGCACTATTGCAAGTCTGTATGTTACTTTCTGTCTGTAACTTTTGGATGTTTTCTCCTCAGGACTCCACAGAAAATAAGTTTTCCACCCAGTCATACTTTCTTGGCTAATGAAAGCATTAAATAAATACATTTACTGCCTTTGTTAGATTCACACCAAATTCAGAGTCGGCACATTATTTTAGCTCAGCACACTGTGTCACAGCTTCACTGGCACTCTAGTTGCAATGGTTAAAGCCAATTATTTTGGATCACAGGAAGTTCAATGTTCCTGAGTCATACAACCATTATACCTTGCCAGGTCCCACCTAGACTCTTCTAATAAGAGGGCTAGGCCACTCAAGCCCGAGAGGGAATTTAAAACCCAGCCAATTATCCAGGTACTGTTTGAAGGGACATAGTGTATTTCATTTATTTATCTACAGGGATAATCTATTTCAGTGATAAGAGGGGCATTTGACCCATACATCTTATTTTATTTATCTGATGAATCGGGTTTAAATCACTTGTTCTAGCATTTGTGGGACTGTTTGATTTGTGAGGTACAAGAGATCTTGAATTACTGATTCTCTTATTGCTCAGAAGGCAAACCATGTGTCTTCTCTGAGGCACATATACGACACAGAAAAGAGGGTGTCAAGACTTTTTTGGTAGCTTAAGGAATTTAAGCCTTAAGATCTTGTTTGTGTTTTTCCAACTGTTTCACTCATCCGGTGAGATATATCCCAAAGGGGCTTTGGATTCTATACTTGGTCTGATCAATGTTGAATACAATGGGACAATAACCCCTTTAAGTCTGGATGATATTCCCTTGACAATCAGCTGCACATAGTAGAATGATTTGCTGAGAACCATTGCTACATGGTGATCAAAGGACAGGGAATTATCAACCCAGGTTTTTGTGTCTCTAACTACATTATACTGAGTCTATAATGACATTGACCAGAGCTTAGGACTTAACCCCATTAAAAGGCACCTTGACACATAAATCATAATCATGCAGTCCAAGTGCTGTCCATATAAAAGCATTTGGTTCAAGATATTTCTTTCAAATGTAAACAAAACTGCAGTTTTTATTTACTGGTTTTATTGGCTGTACCAGTTTCAAAGTAGCCAATATGTGGAAACATCTGCTAAGTTGAAGAATCTCGCAAAGTGCTTATCCACTTATTCGCCAAAAAATATGCAAGGAAATGCTGCCTGAGTTGCATCAATTCTTCTGAAATAAGTAACACTGCTCCAGCAAAACCGTTTTAATTATCTTGGTGACCTTTTCTCATTGTTGTAGCTAATGAAACAAATGGCAAGAACAGCATGTGCAATCCCTTTTTACATTGTATTATCTGAAGAATGCAGTCTTGCATCATCACAATTTATAATATGTTAAGTCACATTTTCAGATTCTCGTGTTCCCACAATTCTGAATAACAATGTTTTTTTTTGTTTGTTTTGTTTTTAACCACAGTGAAAGGTCAAAGAAATTAAAGACGGGAAATTGAAGCTCCTAAAAGAGATGATGTTCATAGGAAAAACAAAATAAAAAGACAGAGTTGCTAAATAAGTATTTTTGCTCTGTATTCAGAAGGGAGAAAAGGAACACTTATTAATTTTAGTTTGCACGAGTGACAGGAACAGGGGCTGAACCCAGCTCTGTGAGGAGTAAATAAAGTAAAGATGCACAAGGCAGTACAGCACGATGGACTTCACCCACCAATTCTTACAGAACCGGGGACTGAGCTGTCTATGTTGTTAACTAGGCTTCAGTGACTTCACCCACCAATTCTTACAGAACCGGGGACTGAGCTGTCCATGTCCTTAACTAGGCTTCAGTGACTTCACCCACCAATTCTTACAGAACCGGGGACTGAGCTGTCCATGTCCTTAACCAGGCTTCAGTGACTTCACCCACCAATTCTTACAGAACCAGGGACTGAGCTGTTCATGTCCTTAACTAGGCTTCAGTGACTTCACCCACCAATTCTTACATAACCGGGGACTGAGCTGTTCATGTTGTTAACTAGGCTTCAGTGACTTCACCCACCAATTCTTACATAACCGGGGACTGAGCTGATCATGTTGTTAACTAGGCTTCAGTGACTTCACCCACCAATTCTTACATAACCGGGGACTGAGCTGTTCATGTTGTTAACTAGGCTTCAGTGACTTCACCCACCAATTCTTACAGAACCGGGGACTGAGCTGTCCATGTTGTTAACTAGGCTTCAGTGACTTCACCCACCAATTCTTACAGAACCAGGGACTGAGCTGTCCATGTTGTTAACTAGGCTTCAGTGACTTCACCCACCAATTCTTACAGAACCGGGGACTGAGCTGTTCATGTTGTTAACTAGGCTTCAGTGACTTCACCCACCAATTCTTAAAGAACCAGGGACTGAGCTGTTCATGTCGTTAACTAGGCTTCAGTGACTTCACCCACCAATTCTTACAGAACCGGGGACTGAGCTGTCCATGTTGTTAACTAGGCTTCAGTGACTTCACCCACCAATTCTTACAGAACCAGGGACTGAGCTGTTCATGTTGTTAACTAGGCTTCAGTGACTTCACCCACCAATTCTTACAGAACCAGGGACTGAGCTGTTCATGTTGTTAACTAGGCTTCACTGACTTCACCCACCAATTCTTACAGAACCGGGGACTGAGCTGTTCATGTTGTTAACTAGGCTTCAGTGACTTCACCCACCAATTCTTACAGAACCGGGGACTGAGCTGTTCATGTTGTTAACTAGGCTTCAGTGACTTCACCCACCAATTCTTACAGAACCGGGGACTGAGCTGTTCATGTTGTTAACTAGGCTTCACTGACTTCACCCACCAATTCTTACAGAACCAGGGACTGAGCTGTTCATGTTGTTAACTAGGCTTCAGTGACTTCACCCACCAATTCTTACAGAACCGGGGACTGAGCTGTTCATGTTGTTAACTAGGCTTCACTGACTTCACCCACCAATTCTTACAGAACAGGGGACTGAGCTGTTCATGTTGTTAACTAGGCTTCAGTGACTTCACCCACCAATTCTTACAGAACCGGGGACTGAGCTGTTCATGTTGTTAACTAGGCTTCAGTGACTTCACCCACCAATTCTTACAGAACCGGGGACTGAGCTGTCCATGTTGTTAACTAGGCTTCAGTGACTTCACCCACCAATTCTTACAGAACCGGGGACTGAGCTGTTCATGTTGTTAACTAGGCTTCAGTGACTTCACCCACCAATTCTTACAGAACCGGGGACTGAGCTGTTCATGTTGTTAACTAGGCTTCAGTGACTTCACCCACCAATTCTTACAGAACCGGGGACTGAGCTGTTCATGTTAACTAGGCTTCAGTGACTTCACCTACCAATTCTTACAGAACAGGGGACTGAGCTGTTCATGTTGTTAACTAGGCTTCAGTGACTTCACCCACCAATTCTTACAGAACCGAGGACTGAGCTGTTCATGTTGTTAACTAGGCTTCACTGACTTCACCCACCAATTCTTACAGAACCGGGGACTGAGCTGTTCATGTTGTTAACTAGGCTTCAGTGACTTCACCCACCAATTCTTACAGAACCGGGGACTGAGCTGTTCATGTTGTTAACTAGGCTTCAGTGACTTCACCCACCAATTCTTACAGAACCGGGGACTGAGCTGTTCATGTTGTTAACTAGGCTTCACTGACTTCACCCACCAATTCTTACAGAACCAGGGACTGAGCTGTTCATGTTGTTAACTAGGCTTCAGTGACTTCACCCACCAATTCTTACAGAACCGGGACTGAGCTGTTCATGTTGTTAACTAGGCTTCAGTGACTTCACCCACCAATTCTTACAGAACAGGGACTGAGCTGTTCATGTTGTTAACTAGGCTTCAGTGACTTCACCCACCAATTCTTACAGAACCAGGGACTGAGCTGTTCATGTTGTTAACTAGGCTTCAGTGACTTCACCCACCAATTCTTACAGAACAGGGGACTGAGCTGTTCATGTTGTTAACTAGGCTTCAGTGACTTCACCCACCAATTCTTACAGAACCGGGGACTGAGCTGTTCATGTTGTTAACTAGGCTTCAGTGACTTCACCCACCAATTCTTACAGAACCGGGACTGAGCTGTTCATGTTGTTAACTAGGCTTCAGTGACTTCACCCACCAATTCTTACAGAACCGGGGACTGAGCTGTTCATGTTGTTAACTAGGCTTCAGTGACTTCACCCACCAATTCTTACAGAACCGGGGACTGAGCTGTTCATGTTGTTAACTAGGCTTCAGTGACTTCACCCACCAATTCTTACAGAACCGGGGACTGAGCTGTTCATGTTGTTAACTAGGCTTCAGTGACTTCACCCACCAATTCTTACAGAACCAGGACTGAACTGTTCATGTTGTTAACTAGGCTTCACTGACTTCACCCACCAATTCTTACAGAACCGGGGACTGAGCTGTTCATGTTGTTAACTAGGCTTCACTGACTTCACCCACCAATTCTTACAGAACCGGGGACTGAGCTGTTCATGTTGTTAACTAGGCTTCAGTGACTTCACCCACCAATTCTTACAGAACCAGGGACTGAGCTGTTCATGTTGTTAACTAGGCTTCAGTGACTTCACCCACCAATTCTTACAGAACCGGGGACTGAGCTGTTCATGTTGTTAACTAGGCTTCAGTGACTTCACCCACCAATTCTTACAGAACAGGGGACTGAGCTGTTCATGTTGTTAACTAGGCTTCAGTGACTTCACCCACCAATTCATACAGAAACGGGGACTGAGCTGTCCATGTTGTTAACTAGGCTTCAGTGACTTCACCCACCAATTCTTACAGAACAGGGGACTGAGCTGTTCATGTTGTTAACTAGGCTTCAGTGACTTCACCCACCAATTCTTACAGAACCAGGGACTGAGCTGTTCATGTTGTTAACTAGGCTTCAGTGACTTCACCCACCAATTCTTACAGAACCGGGGACTGAGCTGTTCATGTTGTTAACTAGGCTTCAGTGACTTCACCCACCAATTCTTACAGAACCAGGGACTGAGCTGTTCATGTTGTTAACTAGGCTTCAGTGACTTCACCCACCAATTCTTACAGAACAGGGGACTGAGCTGTTCATGTTGTTAACTAGGCTTCAGTGACTTCACCCACCAATTCTTACAGAACCAGGGACTGAGCTGTTCATGTTGTTAACTAGGCTTCAGTGACTTCACCCACCAATTCTTACAGAACCGGGGACTGAGCTGTTCATGTTGTTAACTAGGCTTCAGTGACTTCACCCACCAATTCTTACAGAACAGGGGACTGAGCTGTTCATGTTGTTAACTAGGCTTCAGTGACTTCACCCACCAATTCTTACAGAACCGGGGACTGAGCTGTTCATGTTGTTAACTAGGCTTCAGTGACTTCACCCACCAATTCTTACAGAACCGGGGACTGAGCTGTTCATGTTGTTAACTAGGCTTCAGTGACTTCACCCACCAATTCTTACATAACCGGGGACTGAGCTGTTCATGTTGTTAACTAGGCTTCAGTGACTTCACCCACCAATTCTTACAGGACCGGGGGCTGAGCTGTTCATGTTGTTAACTAGGCTTCAGTGACTTCACCCACCAATTCTTACAGAACCGGGGACTGAGCTGTTCATGTTGTTAACTAGGCTTCAGTGACTTCACCCACCAATTCTTACAGGACCGGGGCCTGAGCTGTTCATGTTGTTAACTAGGCTTCAGTGACTTCACCCACCAATTCTTACAGAACCGGGGACTGAGCTGTTCATGTTGTTAACTAGGCTTCAGTGACTTCACCCACCAATTCTTACAGAACCGGGGACTGAGCTGTTCATGTTGTTAACTAGGCTTCAGTGACTTCACCCACCAATTCTTACAGAACCGGGGACTGAGCTGTTCATGTTGTTAACTAGGCTTCAGTGACTTCACCCACCAATTCTTACAGAACCGAGGACTGAGCTGTTCATGTTGTTAACTAGGCTTCAGTGACTTCACCCACCAATTCTTACAGAACCGAGGACTGAGCTGTTCATGTCCTTAACTAGGCTTCAGTGACTTCACCCACCAATTCTTACAGAACAGGGGACTGAGCTGTTCATGTTGTTAACTAGGCTTCAGTGACTTCACCCACCAATTCATACAGAACCGGGGACTGAGCTGTCCATGTTGTTAACTAGGCTTCAGTGACTTCACCCACCAATTCTTACAGAACAGGGGACTGAGCTGTTCATGTTGTTAACTAGGCTTCAGTGACTTCACCCACCAATTCTTACAGAACCAGGGACTGAGCTGTTCATGTTGTTAACTAGGCTTCAGTGACTTCACCCACCAATTCTTACAGAACCGGGGACTGAGCTGTTCATGTTGTTAACTAGGCTTCAGTGACTTCACCCACCAATTCTTACAGAACCGGGACTGAGCTGTTCATGTTGTTAACTAGGCTTCAGTGACTTCACCCACCAATTCTTACAGAACAGGGGACTGAGCTGTTCATGTTGTTAACTAGGCTTCAGTGACTTCACCCACCAATTCTTACAGAACCAGGGACTGAGCTGTTCATGTTGTTAACTAGGCTTCAGTGACTTCACCCACCAATTCTTACAGAACCGGGGACTGAGCTGTTCATGTTGTTAACTAGGCTTCAGTGACTTCACCCACCAATTCTTACAGAACCGGGGACTGAGCTGTTCATGTTGTTAACTAGGCTTCAGTGACTTCACCCACCAATTCTTACAGAACCAGGGACTGAGCTGTTCATGTCCTTAACTAGGCTTCAGTGACTTCACCCACCAATTCTTACAGAACCGGGGACTGAGCTGTTCATGTTGTTAACTAGGCTTCAGTGACTTCACCCACCAGTTCTTACAGAACCGGGGACTGAGCTGTTCATGTTGTTAACTAGGCTTCAGTGACTTCACCCACCAATTCTTACAGAACCGGGGACTGAGCTGTTCATGTTGTTAACTAGGCTTCAGTGACTTCACCCACCAATTCTTACAGAACTGGGAACTGAACTGTTCATGTTGTTAACTAGGCTTCAGTGACTTCACCCACCAATTCTTACAGAACCGGGGGCTGAGCTGTTCATGTTGTTAACTAGGCTTCAGTGACTTCACCCACCAATTCTTACAGAACCAGGGACTGAGCTGTTCATGTTGTTAACTAGGCTTCAGTGACTTCACCCACCAATTCTTACAGAACTGGGGACTGAGCTGTTCATGTTGTTAACTAGGCTTCAGTGACTTCACCCACCAATTCTTACAGAACCGGGGACTGAGCTGTTCATGTTGTTAACTAGGCTTCAGTGACTTCACCCACCAATTCTTACAGAACCGGGAACTGAGCTGTTCATGTGCTTAACTAGGCTTCAGTGACTTCATCCACCAATTCTTACAGAACCGGGGACTGAGCTGTTCATGTTGTTAACTAGGCTTCAGTGACTTCACCCACCAATTCTTACAGAACAGGGGACTGAGCTGTTCATGTTGTTAACTAGGCTTCAGTGACTTCACCCACCAATTCTTACAGAACCAGGGACTGAGCTGTTCATGTCCTTAACTAGGCTTCAGTGACTTCACCCACCAATTCTTACAGAACCGGGGACTGAGCTGTTCATGTCGTTAACTAGGCTTCAGTGACTTCACCCACCAATTCTTACAGAACCGGGGACTGAGCTGTTCATGTTGTTAACTAGGCTTCAGTGACTTCACCCACCAATTCTTACAGAACCGGGGACTGAGCTGTTCATGTTGTTAACTAGGCTTCAGTGACTTCACCCACCAATTCTTACAGAACTGGGAACTGAGCTGTTCATGTTGTTAACTAGGCTTCAGTGACTTCACCCACCAATTCTTACAGAACCGGGGGCTGAGCTGTTCATGTTGTTAACTAGGCTTCAGTGACTTCACCCACCAATTCTTACAGAACCAGGGACTGAGCTATTCATGTTGTTAACTAGGCTTCAGTGACTTCACCCACCAATTCTTACAGAACAGGGGACTGAGCTGTTCATGTCCTTAACTAGGCTTCAGTGACTTCACCCACCAATTCTTACAGAACCGGGGACTGAGCTGTTCATGTTGTTAACTAGGCTTCAGTGACTTCACCCACCAATTCTTACAGAACAGGGGACTGAGCTGTTCATGTTGTTAACTAGGCTTCAGTGACTTCACCCACCAATTCATACAGAACCGGGGACTGAGCTGTCCATGTTGTTAACTTGGCTTCAGTGACTTCACCCACCAATTCTTACAGAACAGGGGACTGAGCTGTTCATGTTGTTAACTAGGCTTCAGTGACTTCACTCACCAATTCTTACAGAACCAGGGACTGAGCTGTTCATGTTGTTAACTAGGCTTCAGTGACTTCACCCACCAATTCTTACAGAACCGGGGACTGAGCTGTTCATGTTGTTAACTAGGCTTCAGTGACTTCACCCACCAATTCTTACAGAACCGGGGACTGAGCTCTTCATGTTGTTAACTAGGCTTCAGTGACTTCACCCACCAATTCTTACAGAACAGGGGACTGAGCTGTTCATGTTGTTAACTAGGCTTCAGTGACTTCACCCACCAATTCTTACAGAACCAGGGACTGAGCTGTTCATGTTGTTAACTAGGCTTCAGTGACTTCACCCACCAATTCTTACAGAACCGGGGACTGAGCTGTTCATGTTGTTAACTAGGCTTCAGTGACTTCACCCACCAATTCTTACAGAACCGGGGACTGAGCTGTTCATGTTGTTAACTAGGCTTCAGTGACTTCACCCACCAATTCTTACAGAACCAGGGACTGAGCTGTTCATGTCCTTAACTAGGCTTCAGTGACTTCACCCACCAATTCTTACAGAACCGGGGACTGTGCTGTTCATGTTGTTAACTAGGCTTCAGTGTCTTCACCCACCCATTCTTACAGAACCGGGACTGAGCTGTTCATGTTGTTAACTAGGCTTCAGTGACTTCACCCACCAATTCTTACAGAACCGGGGACTGAGCTGTTCATGTTGTTAACTAGGCTTCAGTGACTTCACCCACCAATTCTTACAGAACTGGGAACTGAGCTGTTCATGTTGTTAACTAGGCTTCAGTGACTTCACCCACCAATTCTTACAGAACCGTGGGCTGAGCTGTTCATGTTGTTAACTAGGCTTCAGTGACTTCACCCACCAATTCTTACAGAACCAGGGACTGAGCTGTTCATGTTGTTAACTAGGCTTCAGTGACTTCACCCACCAATTCTTACAGAACTGGGGACTGAGCTGTTCATGTTGTTAACTAGGCTTCAGTGACTTCACCCACCAATTCTTACAGAACCGGGGACTGAGCTGTTCATGTTGTTAACTAGGCTTCAGTGACTTCACCCACCAATTCTTACAGAACCGGGAACTGAGCTGTTCATGTGCTTAACTAGGCTTCAGTGACTTCATCCACCAATTCTTACAGAACCGGGGACTGAGCTGTTCATGTTGTTAACTAGGCTTCAGTGACTTCACCCACCAATTCTTACAGAACAGGGGACTGAGCTGTTCATGTTGTTAACTAGGCTTCAGTGACTTCACCCACCAATTCTTACAGAAGCAGGGACTGAGCTGTTCATGTCCTTAACTAGGCTTCAGTGACTTCACCCACCAATTCTTACAGAACCGGGGACTGAGCTGTTCATGTTGTTAACTAGGCTTCAGTGACTTCACCCACCAATTCTTACAGAACCTGGGACTGAGCTGTTCATGTTGTTAACTAGGCTTCAGTGACTTCACCCACCAATTCTTACAGAACCGGGGACTGAGCTGTTCATGTTGTTAACTAGGCTTCAGTGACTTCACCCACCAATTCTTACAGAACTGGGAACTGAGCTGTTCATGTTGTTAACTAGGCTTCAGTGACTTCACCCACCAATTCTTACAGAACCAGGGGCTGAGCTGTTCATGTTGTTAACTAGGCTTCAGTGACTTCACCCACCAATTCTTACAGAACCAGGGACTGAGCTGTTCATGTTGTTAACTAGGCTTCAGTGACTTCACCCACCAATTCTTACAGAACTGGGGACTGAGCTGTTCATGTCATTAACTAGGCTTCAGTGACTTCACCCACCAATTCTTACAGAACCGGGGACTGAGCTGTTCATGTCATTAACTAGGCTTCAGTGACTTCCCCCACCAATTCTTACATTACCGGGGACTGAGCTGTTCATGTCGTTAACTAGGCTCGAGTGACTTCACACACCAATTCTTGCAGAACAGGGGACTGAGCTGTTCATGTTGTTAACTAGGCTTCAGTGACTTCACCCACCAATTCTTACAGAACCGGGGACTGAGCTGTCCATGTTGTTAACTAGGCTTCAGTGACTTCACTCACCAATTCTTACAGAACCGAGGACTGAGCTGTCCATGTTGTTAACTAGGCTTCAGTGACTTCACCCACCAATTCTTACAGAACCAGGGACTGAGCTGTTCATGTTGTTAACTAGGCTTCAGTGACTTCACCCACCAATTCTTACAGAACTGAGGACTGAGCTGTTCATGTCATTAACTAGGCTTCAGTGACTTCACCCACCAATTCTTACAGAACCGGGGACTGAGCTGTTCATGTTGTTAACTAGGCTTCAATTGACTTCACCCACCAATTCTTACAGAACCGGGGACTGAGCTGTTTATGTTGTTAACTAGGCTTTAGTGACTTCACCCACCAATTCTTACAGAACCGGGGACTGAGCTGTTCATGTTGTTAACTAGGCTTCAGTGACTTCACCCACCAATTTTTACAGAACCGAGGACTGAGCTGTCCATGTTGTTAACTAGGCTTCAGTGACTTCACCCACCAATTCTTACAGAACTGGGGACTGAGCTGTTAATGTTGTTAACTAGGCTTCAGTTGTGGATGGAGGGCATGTCAGATGCCTAGTAAAGGAGAGATGTAACTCCTGTTCACATGACCAGGACCAAACCTTAGGCAGGAGATTATACACCTTTCAGTCTGATCTCACTCCTAAAGAAAACCATATATACACTGCAAAACAAAGCACTAGTTTAAGTACCTTTAAGACTAGTCTTGGTGACTACTGATAGACACAAATTTATCATGTACAACCCTGTTTGATTTGGTAGGAGAGCTCTACAAAATACCTGAAAAGGGTAGCCAGAAAGTCTAGTGTGTTTGCTTGAAGGTGCTTATGAGTAGACAGCTTAGAGTCACCAGCATTGCTAGCATTGTATTGATCTTATCTACCTATGCTCCCAAAAGTAATCATTTCATAATATCCAGAAGTCACTGAGCAGGAAGAGTGAATGTAGCATTTTAGGTATTGTCAGACTGGGTAATAGGCTC
The DNA here is from genome assembly GCF_019279795.1 of Protopterus annectens. Classification (NCBI taxonomy): domain Eukaryota; kingdom Metazoa; phylum Chordata; order Ceratodontiformes; family Protopteridae; genus Protopterus; species Protopterus annectens. The sequence continues at coordinate 1,263,726,755 of NC_056744.1, forward strand.
ACCCAGATATTATCTCGCAAACAGGCTGTGGATATGGCCTACTCACTCAAACAGATAGGAAAACTTAGAGATGGCCATAAGTTAGCAGCGTAAGTTATCGATTTACGATGCAACAAGAAATGGACAGCTATAATAAATCGAGTCCACTCCAAGGACAGGTGGGTGAAAAGGGGATACTGCAATGTTCAATCCTGAGGATCAGTCCATTCAATGCTTTTATAAGTAAAAATGTAAAAGGTTTAATTCATTCCATCCTTCCTCTTTGTTGGTAGCACAGTTCGTTATATTATGTGTATAAAACTGATAAGAGTTAGTAATGGAGAAGCTTTGAGCTTTTTTTTTTTCTTTTGCTGTTGGTTTTCTTTACTGAGTCAAGCTTATGACATTCGAATAAATTACTTGGTAAGAGGTTAATTTGCATTTTACACTTGTTGGTTTAATGCCAGCTTACATCTGTTTACAATTGTTTTCTTGCAGCTAATTTTCTGGTGTCTTATGACTAGCAGATTGTAAAATAATTTAGATAAATATAATTCATAGATCTGTTTTATATATTTTTTTATTGTTTCATTATTTTATTATTCATAGCTCTATTTTACTGACATTTTTCCAGCATTTGAGAGTATATTTTGGAACATATTTTAAGACTTTTATTTTAGTTTTCACATTTAAAAAGTGAATGAATTACGTAACAGCATGCCTGACTTCCATTGAAACAGCTGAATTATAAGTGTTTATAGCTACTTGTTGGCAATTCAGAGCTCCTGATGTGTTAAGAACTAACTGTACTGAGGTTAAGATTTATGGACTCTGAGGTTTTAATTTTTGCTTTATACATAGTGTATATTTGGAAACATATTTTAATTTGTTTTATTTTCACCTATTAGAGTAGGCTTTAGTATTTTAACTTCAGAACTAGTGTTGTCATTATTTTAGTTGTGATACTTTAAATTTTTGAGACAATGTTTAAAGTTGGAAGAAACATAATAGCATATTTACACATTAAGACTTTTACAGCTGTAAGAGGGCCATGCTGGCAAGCACAGTGGCACACTGATAGCAGTACTGTTATAAAGATCTAGGGTCCTCTGTCTATATGGTGTTTGTGTGTTCTCTCCTTGTCTCTACTGATTTTCTCTAGAAACCTGCCAACTCCAGTTTCCCCCTACTTCACAAAAATGTAAAATTATGTTTTTATAAACTGAGAGAGAGAACTGATCCACATGGATTTTTTAAGATTTAGCTTGGGAGGACTGTGTGATTATTTGATTTGCTCAGAGACATACAGCTGATAAATCGAGGCTGTGAATATCAAACCCTGGACTAAATTAGCAGCTTGTTAACAACTTACGGCATTAATCTTCTGCATTAATTGCCAGACTATATTAAACTGTTCATATATATCTATCTATATCTATACATCTATATTATATATATATATATATATATATATGTATAAAATATATACATACACACATATTTAGTATATATGTATGCACATTTGTGTGTGGAGCAAACACATGTAAAACAAGTTTTTTTTTTTTTTTTTGCCAAGTGGCAAGCACTTCCTTGTAAGGAGTTTCAGCTCTACACTTCCCTACTTAAATATAATTACTTAATTATGGAGTAAATTAAATAGGACAAAAACACTTAAATCACTGCACGTACACTAACAGAAACTGTGCCAGCCATGACTCACAATGGAAAGCTGTGACTAATGAGCTCCATCTTTAGGAAGAGTACTAAACAAGTTGCAATCTTATCCAGTGTACAGAGTTAGGGAAGCCATATCATATATATAAAAACACTGAAACACAAGTAAATATACATAGTAATGTTTGGTCTAATTTTAAATACTGTCTCAAACTCTAAAGTATCACAGCTAGAATAAAGTCAATAGGTTTACTTTAAGAAACAAATGAAAATATAGCCACTTGCCTTTTGTCAGTCAGTTTGTAAACTATTGGCATTATCTACCTTAGAAGTAAGGCTTACAATCCACAGAGGTAGTTCCCTGATATAGGCTGTGTCTCACAAAACCCTACATAAAACAGGTTGCAAATTAAAAGTCATAGCTGTAGGCCTTGTCAAGCATTCCCTCTGGCTCCTTAAACAAAAATGTCACCTGATCTTCCCTCAAAATACATCCAGCATAAAATCCTACTTGGTCGTCTGACCTTAGGAACTACTGAATCCTTGATCAGAGGCCCACAAGGTGAGCCTCCAGCTCAAAGAACAAACTTCCTGTTTTTTTTTTTTTTTTTTTCCCCTTCTAGACTGTATCCTTTTATACAAACCAGATTTATAATTACCACCACCTAATGCAAAAATTGCTTGGCTAATTTTCATGAGATACATTTTAAGGTGCATTTCACCTTTTTCACACATATACATATAGGGTACTAGCTGCTAGTACAAGGGTCTAGGGAACTACTAAAGGGGCGGTGAATACCGCACAATGTGGCTGGGCTAATATATGCCTTTGGGCAGATAGCCCAGTACCAACCTATGAACCTATACTACGTTACAACATACACAAGATACAGTACTGCAACTAGCCCTCTTCCAGCACAAAACCACTGCTTTTGTACTAAAGTTAGTTGACTGTAAAACAAACAACCTGTAAGTATTCCAGATAGCTATTCTAGGTCTAGGAGTAAGACTGCACTGGAAAGTTTAGAGGGATGGGAAGGTCTAGTGGGTTGGGAGGGTGGCCTAATGGTTAAGGTGTTTGCCTTACAAACACAAGGTGCAGGGTTTGAGTCTCAGAAGGGATAATTGGCTAGGCTTAAAAAGGCTCACAAGAGCAGTTAGCTTAGTACTAATCTATGCACCAGACATATTTTATATTGCCTTTTTTGTTGTTTCTTCAGCTATTGCAATGGATTATGGCCATTCAAGTGTCTACATAAAAGGCAATACTTTAAAGAATAGAAGGTCCACTTCAGAGCCAAAGTCTCCCTCTCTACGCCTGAATACATCTTTTAAGCATTACTTTAATTTTAACTAATATAACACATAGGGTGCTTCACTTTGAATATCTTAAGGTACCACTACTCTCAAACCGAGCTTGCAGGCATCCCTATACAGGACAAATTCCTTAATAACATCAAGACAAAATACACTAATTCAGAACATAATATTCTTTAAAACTCCTCAAGTTCTCTATCTGCATTATGAGATCAATGCAAATTGGCAGCAAATTACAGAAGGACAGGCGATAATTGTGTGGCTAAATGGTTCCCCTTCAAAACATCTAATTGTCATAACATCGAAACTCAAAACACTGAAAACTCAACATCAAATTTCATGACACTGAAAATGTATAACATCGAGTAGTATATAATCAAACATGTAAATGTTATAGTTTAATCTGTTAATCTTGTGGTAACACTGAGATGTAGTTTTTATTTCTATAGCTATTATTTATATAGTGTAGGAATTAATACTCTTTATATAGTGTTTATTTTGCCATTCTGTAAGTGTTTTTTGGTCATACAGATAAGTGATTTAGACATTATGCATACATTCTGTATGGTGACTGCGATACAGTGGGGTTAGGAAATTAACTTTTTCCCACTGTAGTGTGATCTCAGAGTTGGTACATTTAATTTACGGGGGGGGGGGTAGAGCCTCCACATAGGGGGTGCAGGGGCATACTAAAGAGTGTGTTTGTTAGTTTGGTGTTATTATAGGTATAGGGGTGTTATTTACATGTACTTTGTAGTTTTCAATGTTATGATGCAAAGTTTCAGTGTTCTGTGTTTTCGATATTGTGAGTTTTCAGTGTTTTGGATTTTCGATGTTATGGTCTCAGTGTTTTAAGATTCAATGTTATGAGAATTAGATGTTTTGAAGGGGAACCTGCTAAATTAGGTACCCATTTTCTGAAGTACCTACCTATTCCAAGAAAAGCCTTCACTTGTCCTTAACTAGTGATTGCAGGCTAGTTTTTATGCAAAAAAAAAGCAGCAAAGCACACTTCAGAATGCAGAACCTTTAATTAAATATAACAAAGCTTTCATACATCCAATCCTTCTTCAGTGTTACTTTCATTTAAGGAACAATCCTCCTTTTTAAAAGACAAAAACAAATCATATGACACAGCTTAACCTATCATATTAAAACATCAATTGCACATACTTAAATATTCATAATTGAATATGCTAAACACATCATTAAGATTAAACTGTGTCATATTTGATTAAAAGTTCTGGGTTGTGACGTGTGTTTTGCTGCTTTATTCTTGTTGGATATTTTGCACTACTTGACTTTACCAGCTTGATCATCTTTTTCATTTTGGAATTTAGCTTTTTATGCATACAGCATTTATTTATGTAAGAAAAAAAAACAATAAAGGGCTCACACTGCCCTGCACCAAAGCAGCTACAGCTACACTGCCCTACTCCTGTGTTGGCTGTTGGCCGTCCCCCCAAGCTGTGGGCTTCAGGTGGCTAACCTCCCCACCAATAATTTAGTCTGCCCTTATGTTGCATCCTGTGTTTTCTAGTGGCAGGATAGAATCAACTGAAAATGGTTTACTGCCACAGAAAGCATTATCACCTCTCCAGGCACCAAAGTTGTATGGTGTTCTTGCTCACATCTGCATTAGTTTTGTCATTCGGCTTTTCCCGGTTAGGGGTCGTCACAGTGGAACTCTGGTCCACTAATGATTGGCAGTAGATTTTCACGAACGCCGAGATGCCAGCTCAACATTTAACCTTCAACAAAGGCACGCCCATTTACACATGTCTTTCGACCACCCACCCAACCACGGGGAGGACATGCAGACTCCGCACAGAAGGCACTCCCTGCACTCCAGCCAAGAATCGAATGGGAGAACCTCTTGTTGTGAGGCAACAATGTTACCACTGCACCATCACAGATTCACATCTGCATTAGTATATGTATTATATGTCTGCATGGTGACTTTTTTCCTAGTCTACCATTGTTCTTCACATGCACCTTGTTCTCTGCCAGCTGCTTTGTCTGACGCTGGTGCCTTGCAATTCTGCCTCTAAGGAGGTGGCTGAAAGCTCCTATCCAGAAAGTGCAGAAGTAATTTTCCAGCTTAAGGTGCAGAGACTGGTTGCTGAAGGTAGGCAACTGCACCTGGGCACTTGCATCAGGAACAACGAGCAGCCTCTGGAATGGAGGCTAGAGTTGCCTTTTTAGGCCTGCACAGGAACATCTTGCTTATACAATCATCAAACCAGTTGAGTGATGCCTAGAGCTGCTGATCACAGGGATGGCTTGGTATCCAAAAACGCTATCAGCCCACAATATCCCATCTCATTATGTTCCCTTCATTAAATGTCATTCTTTGTTACTTTGTTATTATGTAACCCTTCAAGACCAGTTGCCACCATCTGTATGTAGTCACCCAATGCCTCAGTAAGGGCTTACTTGGATGAGTGATGCTACACCTACACACATCTACTGCTTGCATTTTACATCTTTTATCACTGATATGTTATTTTATTCTATTACCGTTCTTGCTGCTGATATATTATTTTATTGTGAAATATTTTTCTCTTGGGGTATATCTTCAAACTATTCCTAAGTAAAATAAAATAAAATAAAATAAAGTGTCCTCCCACCTTTTATATATATATATATCACCTCTGCCTGTGTGTCCCTTCATGTTGACTATCTGTCCCTCTCCTTCTCTCCCACTGGTGTGCCTCAGTCCCTTTTCCATCTACCTTTTCCTTTGAATTTAAATAGAGACGGAATCCCTAAAAATACCCTTTCTTTCCAATATTTATGCCTTATGGCTGCCTTTCTGCATTTCTTTCTCTGCTTGCTTTTCTCCATATTCACACTTTCCAATCTATCCCATTTCCTTCTCATTTATATTATAAACATGTTTACAGTGCCCGCCTGCATTGGTATAATGTGCATACTCTGTTGAGTTCTGCTATTAGCTACACTGATTTACCACTGCAAAGCCTGCAAAGGTGTGCATGTACTGCTTCCAGGAAGGTATGACTCTTCAGTCCTGACATCATGCATGTCAGCCATGTGTGCTACCATGATGTTGCTCTTGACCCGTTCTACTGTAGTGTTGCTCTGCTTCCCCCATTGGACTACACTATCTTATGCAGTCTTTTACACAGCATGCTGCCAATACACCCTACTGGATATATCTGTAAGTAGCATGCTGGCATGTCACACAGTGGCTTCGTTGATCTACTTTATGGTCTTTTTAGCCCCAGTACTTTTTGATCTTCACCCTCCTCCTCTCAGCTTAATGGACCCATTTATTCCATCCTCACTGGGGGGGGGGGGTGCTAAGAGTAGTCATCACTAAGGCATCCATCCCAAGTGATTTGAAGATCTTGTTTATGGCCCTAACTGTTAACTCCCACTTTTGCTTGCCTATGGAGCACAAAGAGGATGGTTGAAAGAAGTTCATCCACAGAGAGCATTTACACTCTGTTGGAGGGGGCTTGGTGTTTACAGCAGTGGCTGTGGAAAGACAGCCTCATCCACAGTGGGGGAAAACTTGGAAGGGGAGACTGAAGATTATGCCTTGCAAAGAAATTCAGAGACACCTTTCTAGAGAAACTGTTTCCTAGCAATATAAGACTGAGTGTAATGCTGAGTTAAAGGTAAGTCTTCAGCTTCAGACGCAAATCTCAAGACATTGTTTATGTTTGGAAGAATATGCATTCAATTTCATTTGAATGTAATGCAGCTGGCATTTTGCCACAAGTTATTAATACCAAAGTACTGAGACTATACCTTTCACTTCCAATGCAAGCGCATTCATTCCAGAAAAAAAAAAAGAAAAAGATTTCTGTTCTGTGTTTTGGGATTTTTTCTTGAGTGATCTTTGTGCCCCTGTGCCAAGATGATCACAATAGAACAGTTACTACAATGCCATTGTTAAAAAATTGCTACAGAGGTTAAGCAGAAGGAATATCTTACTGAGTTCAAGTGATATGTTCACCAGGAGAGATACAACTTAACTGAGCAAGGAGCTTATCAGTCTATTTAACTGGAGAACCACTGAGAGCCCTCATGGACATGGTGGGGACTGACATGCCATACTTAAATAAATTTACATAGTGCTTCAAGAAAGTAAGTACATTAAATTGACCTTAAGAATCTGAAAGCTGTTCTACTGCACTAGAATGATTATTATGCCAAGAAGCTACCTAGAGAAGTGAGTGGTCTAGACCTGGAGTGAAACGTGTATCAAATGCTAGTAACAAACAAGAAGTAAAATCTGTAGACATACTGGCTTTTACACATGGAAGAAGTGTTACATAGCTACATTCCGCATTTATGATAGTAACTCTTAAACCTGTGAAAACTATAACCTTTGAAAAGCATGCTGCTAATGATGTTATGTCTACAGAATGTGATAAGTGCATTGTGCTATTACCCTAAGTCATGGCCAGGAGCTAGAAAGAATATTATGCTCAGGCAGTACAGTCACACTTAAGTCACAATGTGTGGGCCAAAAGGAAAGCCCTACTATCAAAGTAGTAATCATGGAGCTAAGAAATAGTATCCCATTACACAAATAGTAATACATATTGGGTACAGAAAAGTCATTCATCCTGTTATTATCATTTCCAGTTTAACACATGATATGATAATAATCCACTTAAAACAGCTGAAGAGGTAAATTAAGAAGGTATTTCTTTTGACAGATCACCCCATCTGTGTTTGTGTGTGTCTGTGGGGGGATATGAATAAACCTACAGATGTATCTCTATATAAATTATAAAATATATAATTCCAACAAAGATAAAGGCATAAAGCCCTAAGGGTACAACAACTAACTACAGAAAGAAGGAGAGAAAGAAGACACAGCGCTTAAAGATACATGTCAGCATACACCTATGAATGAACAGACTGCAAGTGCTCACAGTAAAACATTGCAGCCTGTGTGTGTGTTTGTCTTTCGGCTTTTCCCGGTTAGGGGTCGCCACAGCGGAACTCCGGTCCACTAATGATTGGCAGTAGAGTTTTACATGCTGGCTTGCCGGGCCTAACGCACAACCTTCAACGAAGGAACGCCCATTCACGCATGTCGTCACACAGTAGACGCTTTAACTGAGAATCGAATGGGCAATGTCTAACTGTGAGGCGACAACGCTACCGCAGCACCACCACCGCAGTAATTGCAGCCTGTAAATATTGCAAAACAGGGAATTTAAGAGTCTAGTAGAGCTGGAGACAGAGTTATTCACTGTGTCAGCATATTCTAAGGGAGTGATGTTAGGAGGTATGAAAAGTGTACAATTTCACATGAATTTTAAACTCTTTGTCAAGTCAACACAGAAATCCCCTGAAAAAAAGCATATTAGCAGCAGAGTTGAGAAGGAGTGCAGTTAACAATAACAAATATTTCACCAGTGTTTTTAAATATGGAGACGTAGCAGTCAAAGTTCTAAAGCTATTTGTGTTGCTGTGTAAGACAAAAAAATTCAATTAAGGGAAGACTCTAGCCAAATTTTCTGTAAGCAAGAAAAAAGGAAAACTAAAGACAAATCTTTTACAAAGTGACAGCAACCTAAGTAATACAAATACATTAAAATGGTGGTGTTCTGTCACTCTGGGATTAAGTGTGACCAACAGATAGGAAAAAAACGAGATGGCACTTCATCCTGGGAGAGGGGCTGGTTTTGAACAGACCTCTACTGATAATCCTGTGAAGCTAAAATACATGAGCTTTTAGTAAACGGAAGAGGGTTCAATGTATCAACATAAAGAAAGGGAGCAAAAATGAGAGGTATCAAAAAGACTGGCAAAGTAACTTGATGGACAGAATAAGCAGACCTGCAATAAAAAACAAAAGCAAGGTTTTAAATAAACAAAGAGAGACAGATACCTATGCATTAAGGTAGTGCTGATGCCAAGCCACTCTGGTGGTACAGAGGGGATAAAGCACTGACTATTGCCCACGTGACTTGGGTTTCATTATTGGCTTAGGCAACTGACAGAGTGGTAGGGCGCAGCCATCTTGGGGTGGGTGGGCAGTCCCATTGCCATCTACAGTGATGATTCCTGGTGGAGGCTATTTAAGAATGTTGCTGAGAGACTGATGAGAGATGTTCAGAAAAGATAAGAGTTTATTCTCATTTTTCGTCTGCATTTTTGATTTAATATCTCTGTAATCTCTGCAACTGGTTTTACTGCCCTTTTTGTTGTGAGACAGAGCTAATATCTGTTAGTGTTTACCTCAGTTTTAGTGAAATCCTTTGCTTAGAGCCCTATCTGCTTACGTAGTGAGAGAAATTGAACATAACTGTTTTTATCTGGGCAGGGCATTCCTGCAACTGTATTGTCTGGATAATAGGTCTGGTTTCTGCTTTCTGTGCCTTAAATCAGATATACCTGTTACTCAAGCTGTTGCTGAGAGACTGACCTACTGCCTACCTGCTCTGATATTCAGAAAAGATAAGAGTTTATTCTCATATTTTGTCTGCACTTTTGATAAAATAGCACTGTAATCTGTACAACTGGGTGTTCCCACCCACTCATCCTGTTCTTGTGGTGGTCTTATGTCTTGGTGGTTTTGAGTTGCCCACCTCTGGTATAGAGTTGATACTGGACACTCCCCACCCCCCAGTCACATTACATCAGCTCATTCTACTGTTACTAGTGAGAACTTAGCAAAGGCCCACCCCTTTAGCTTCTGCATACTGAATTATCTAATTAACTACTGCCTCTTCACTTTCTACTAAAGAAAAAAAAAACTGTTTCCTACCTTTCCTTGAAATAGTGTAGGCCAGATACAGACTTGCTGTATCCTGGACTTTTTGTATGCTAGCGGTGCTCTTCAATTTTTTTCCCTTAGAGCTGCTAGTTCTCTGCTTTCCTGCACTTTTATTAGCTTATTAGTCTAGCGCTTTAAACTACTCCTGGTGCCAGAAAGTCTGCTCTTCAAATTTTCCCTTGGAACTAGCTGGTTTCTCAGTAGTAGCACTAAAATCTGAATCCCTGTGACTAGCACTTGCTCTAAAACCTGCTGGAAAGTACTAGGAAGCCTTAAACTGATGCAAGCACTGAACTCTCCTTGTTAATAAGGAAAAATTAATCGTAGGCACTAAACAGCCTATAACTGCAAAGTACCTTGCCAAGGTAAGGGAAAACAGCTCTTGTACTTTACAAAAGAAGCACCGAACCAGGCATGTTGAAGGGTCAGCTTCCGGTGATTTCTCCTGTCCACCTGGTGAATCTGGGCATACTGGGGCAATGCAGCAATTGCCTCATGCACACAGACAACCCTCTCCTCCTACCACCAAATACTACAATCTGCGAGAGATGCAATTACATAGTCAAACTGGAAGCAAAGCTCTCTCCAGCCAAGACTGTGCTAGATAGTCAAGAGGAGAAGGTTAACACCTGCAATACACCTCAAGCAACACATAGCCCTTCAAAACTCATGCCACCAACATCCACACATAGGAACACTAAACCCACTTATGCAGAGTCCCTTAACATTAACCAACCTGCCCAAGCAACAAGGCCCCCCAAAGCTGATACACAAACAAACACCAATCACAACCAAAATGACAGATAGCTCAAAACACCAGTGTGCCACCAAACAGAAGCCCCTAAGGCAAGACAACGTACCCAACACTTTAGTCATAGGTGACTCTATAGTCAGGCACATTGATGTCCCACTCACCAGACTGAACAAGGAGAAAATTACTGTCAGCTGTCTGTCGGGTGCCAGGATCCGCCACATAACGCATGCAGTCAAGTTACTCCACAACAAGTACAAATATGACTCTGCCATTGTCCATGTTGGAGTGAATGACTTGAGACATACCTCCCTGGACTACATGGAAAGAGACATGGAAGAGCTCTCGGATATTGTGGCCTAAGCAGGTATGACCCTAGCCCTGAGCAGCATCCTGCCTTCGCCCAGAATGATACCCCAGTATAAGAACAACATGATTGACTTCAACAATTGGCTAAGTTTCTGGTGTCATTCAAAGGGGATCCAGTATCTGTCTGCCTGGGAAGACATGATCGACAAACCACGATGCTTTGCCAGAGATGGTCTGCACCTGTCACCCCTGGGATTCAGTTTACTAGCTAAGGCTCTTGCCACCCCTATAGTGCCTTTTTTAGGCAAGGCTCAAAGGACAAAATCACTACCATAACAGATATAAGCATGCAAAATCTGAAGGTAATGCTACTCAATGCTAGAAGTCTAAACCTCAAAATGCACTCTCTCGAGGCACTCCTAAAAATGGAGAACATCGATATCTGTGCAGTAACTGAGACCTGGTTCAAGGCTCCAGACAGCATCCCTGCAATACCAGGCTACAACTTTTACCACACTTTTCGGCCACTAAACCAGGACCAAAGCACTAAAAGTGGGAGAATTGTCCATATTCACCAAGGATATTCACACCTCCAGACTAGTTGCCCAACACAATGCATCTGAAATTCTACAGGTGCAACTAACACTAGGTAAGACTGCAATCCAAATTGTAGCTTGCTACAGATCCCCCACCATGCCCCAAGATTCCCACTACACTTTTCTAAACATACTAGAAAATATTAAGATACAACCAAACACCCTAATACTGGGTGATTTCAACTACCATGCCATTAATTGGGAAAACTACTCAGGTACCAACACCTTTGCCCAATGGTTCTTGGAATTCATAAATTCCAATGCCCTGGATTAACTAATCCATAGTCCTACCAGGGGCTCAAATATCCTAGACCTGGTCATTACCAACTTGGGAGATCGAGGCTCCACACCAGTGGTCACCCCCCTCGTTGGTCAGGTCTGACCATAAGCTAATTACCCTTGACATCCACATCCCACCCCCACTCCCCAGTAGGGAAACCTCCATAAAAAACTTCTCCAAAGCCAACTTCATGCTACTCAAGTCAAAAGTGACAAACTTCATGACACCCATGCAGACGGGAACTGAAAGTTCACTGCTGAATCCTACACTAAGGCACTGTACGAGGACATCCACTCTTGCATGAATCGTGCCATCCCAAATAGAACCAAGATGGTCTCCTCCAAAAAAAGGAACCCAATCTGGTGGTCCCCTGCCATAAACAAACTATACAACAGAAGGATGAAACTGTTGCAGAAAAGAGGAAAATCCCAGGATGCAAAAAACTCCCTTACCAGCCTCAGTAAGAAGCTTAGATCCCTCACAAAATCCTCCAAAGCTAGTTACAAAAATAAAATTGCCAAAGATTCCAAGGACAACTACAAGGTTTTCTATAGTTATGTCAAGAATTTAAATGGCAATGCTCAGATCTGCTCTAAGCTACAACAGAATGGCGTTAAATATACTGATCCCAAGGATATTGCCATATCCTGGCATATTTATTCAGTGCCAACTTCACCCCCCTCTCACTCCCTAAAAGGCCCATCTCAATACCAAAAGATCACCAAATTCCGGTAATCACAGCCACACAGGTAAAAAACGCACTCTCCTAAGCTAAGAATACAGCATCCATGGGACCAGATGATATCCTGGGCTGTGTACTACATGAACTACAAAATGAACTGGCACCTCACCTAAGTGTCATGTTTAATCATATCCACACCTCAGGCTTCATGCCCAATGAGTGGCACACAGCTACAGTTATCCCACTCCACAAGGGGGGAGCCACCTTGGATCCCGGGAACTATCATGCCCCATCAGTCTGACGAGCCTGATCTGCAAAGCCATGGAATGCGTTATCATGGAACTTGTAAACAAAGACAGTGGCAACCTTCAAACACTGGACCCCACCCAGTTTTGTTTTGTAAAGTTCCAATCTTGTCTCCTCAACCTGACTGACTTCTTCGAATCAGTCTCCAGAGCCGTGGACGAGGATAAGGCAGTCCACACAGCCTATCTGGACCTTGCCAAGGCCTTCGACACCATCCCCAGTCTGGAATCATAGATAAACTTACTAAGCTGGGCATTGATCCCTACATCACTCGATGGGTTGCCAACTGACTTACTGACAGAACCCAGACTGTAAAAGTAGCCGACTCAAAATCAGGCTCCAGACAAGTGGAGTACCTCAGGGTTCAGTCCTGGGACCACTTTTGTTTGGCATCTACTTCTCCGAAGTACAGGAAAACACTAAGGGACTCTGGCTAACAACGTTCGCAGATGACTGAAAACTGGGAGCCATTACTGAATCACCAAATGATTTGGATATTCTACAAAAGGGCCTTACAGAAACAGATGCTTGGTGCCAGAGCCATGGACTCAAGCTCAATGCCAAGAAATATATAGTTATCCCCTTTGGGAAAGAACATGTACCCATGAATTACCACAAAAGTGGCAGTACACTAAACACCAAAAGTGTGATAATGGACTTAGGGACACAGGTGGACAGTGGCCTCACCTTCGATAACCACATAGCCACAAGAGTCAGGAAATCCTTCTATGTGGCACACCTTATTACTAAGGGCTTTTCATCCAGAAAAAAGGAGGTTATTGTCCCACTGTACTTACCCCTCATTAGACCCATTATAGAGTACAACGCCCCATTTGGTATGTACCTCACAAGACATCTGCAACAACTGGAAAGGCCACAGAAATACCTCACTAAAAGAATCACAGGCCTAAAGCAGATGCTCTATGCTAACAGTCTAAAAAAAAACTCCAGCTATACTCGGTCGCATATCGCCTATTCAGAGGCGATCTCTGCTTAACATACAAGGCCATGTCAAACCCAGTACTGTTTGACATGCTACACTTAAAGAAATCCAAATCCCTCAGAGCCACATGCTCTAGGGATCTAAACCTGGTCATCACAATGAACAAAACATGCTAGTGGGATAGGTTCCTGACCCAGAGACTCTCCATACTCTACTATAGACTGCCCATACATGTCAAGCTGAGCGCCTCTTTGGCCCTCTTCAAAAGGAACATTGACGTTTGGATGGGAGATAGGAAATTTACCCCAGGGATCACGTCAGTCGCCCTGCTAAACAGGGGACCAGGGAAGTAAATATTCTGGGAAGAAATAGCTAGGGAATTGTTATAGCTAGGCTTGTATAGGCCCTAGGGCCGACAGGTTCATAGGTTGGTACTAGGCTATGAATCGAGTGGAGACATAGTTGAGTTGCTGCAAAGATAGGGTAATATGCTGCATATCTCCACTGCATACCCTGTCTCTAAGCATATCATTGGGACTGCAGTAGAGGGTGAAATGGGTAAATCACAAGCAAGAAGTACCCCCACCCCGATGGAAGCTCTACTGAGCCCCTTTCATCCTAATTCCACAACTGGCCCTAGAATGCCAGATTAAGTCAATGGGCAAGGAAAATAGCTAGGAGACCTGGCATTGACAGGTGCCGGGAAGCTAGGCCAGTAAACACAAAAAACAGGAGGGTGCAAAAACAGCGCAAAAAGAAAAATACTGGTGTCAGTTTCCATTTCTATGAGAACAGTTAGTATTGGTAGGTGAGAAAGCAGTACCTACTACTTCATGTCAGGCTTAACATCAAAAAAAAAAAAAAAACACTCCAGAGTTGGCAATCTGGCACTTGGAGTACATCTAGGGAAACCATAACTGAAGTAGACAGAAAAGCTGAATAGGATGCTACTACTTCTAACCCATCCTTTGAGTGGCAAAGTACTTGATGCACACAGTAAACAAGTCTGCAATAAAAGACAAAAGCAAAGTTTTAAATAAACAAGAACAGACAGACACTTATGCAGTTAGGTGGGTTCCATACACTAGATCTAATCTTCACTAATTCGAAATAGTACATGGAATGCTCACTGTAGCGAAAGTGCACTTACGCGAAGTTCAGTACAATGAATGGGTGTTGTACTGAACTTACGTGCAGTACTCACGGACCTTAGGGTTAGGGCACGGGTCATAGTAAGGGGATAGCCCGTAGGGCTATCCCCTTACCATGAACCGTGCCCTAACCCTAAGGTCCGTGACGACTGCAGCGCAGTGAAGGACATAGCAATGTCCTCCACTATGGTGTGATAGTCACGAACCTTTGGGTTAGGGTAAGGGGATAGCTTTACTAACTATTCCCTTACCCTAACCCGTGCCCTAACCCTAAGGTCTGTGACTATTGCACTATAGTGGAGGATATAACTTGTTTTTTATGTTCTCCACTGTGCGGTGGTGTTTTCGGTGAAGTGCACTTACGCAAAAGTTCACTTTCGTTAAAGTTCACTTTTGCAGAAGTGAGGCTTCCTATTACAAGTTCGAAGTAGTGAACTTTAGTTCTTGTAATAGGAATCCATATAGGTAGTGTGTCCCTCAGAGCAGCAAGTCAGAATTAGAATGACACGGTATAGCATCAGATGACCAAGTAATATAAAATGAGTAACAACCCTGTGTTGTGCAGTAGAACAATTCTGAAAATTCTATACAAGTAGTTTAGGATGGTAACCACAGACCTCTACAATTTACTTATTTTAAAGCAAGACATTTAATGAAAACAATTCACATGTAGGGCACAGAAACTTTACACAGTGTGGATACATCAGTTGTGCAGAGCAGCACAAATAATCAAGTGCAGAAGTTAAATGTTATGCAACCTGTATCCAAACTAGAATTGTTGACATGCAGCAAGAAAAATGTGAATTTTAAAGTGTGCAAGTAAAACTCCTCAATGATAGTGGTGTGAGTGTAATAAAAAATCTCTAATGAGCCAGACAGATAAATGAATTTCCCAGGAAACAGTTGGCTTTCCTGCATATATAGTACAGTAAATGTACTGTTAAAGGTTGATAGTATGCATTGGCAAACACATGAAAGCAAAGCACTTTAGGCAGAACATGCAGTGATAATCATCCAGAAACTCTGCACACAAGCGAGTGTTCAAAGGACAACAGGTGTTCACAGTATAAAACGCACAACATGTGCATAGCATTAGAAGGAGAGGTTTGTGTTAGCCACATTGTGTACCTGTAAACATTAAATCTGAAGTAGGAAACTTCAATGCAGAGAAGATATCTGCTTTATGTAAATGTACAGCAACAAGGAATAGTTGTCAACTTTCCATATTACCAGAAAAGACCTCAGTTTCTGGGAGGCAAGGCAGTCCCATTCTGACAAGTTAATTTAAGTACACAACAAAGAATGTTAAACAGAAATACAAGGATCAGGAAATTTAAAACTTTGATCATGTGTTAGTTTTGGTTTCCTCAGGAGGGTCTGTCTGTCCCATGCTGGTATGTTGCAAGCACTGAGCACTAGCATTCTACCTTCACCAAGGATGATGCCACAAAGTGAACAAAAGATGACAGACTTCAATAACTGATTTAGTTTCTAGTGCCTTTCCAACTGACTACATAATCTGTTAGCATGGGAGAATATGCTAAATAGACCATGTTGCTTTGTCAAGGATGGTCTGCACCTGCTCCCTCTAGGCTTTTGAATATTGGCTAAAACATTGTTTTCCCCCATACTGCCTTTTTAGTCAATTTCAAATGGACAAACCTGTGATGTAGCAAAACTAACTCAAGGGATTCTAAAGGTATTACTGCTTAATGCCAGGACCTTGGCAAATGTGGACATACATGCATGTACTGAGACATAGTTTAAAGTCATGGAGAGCACCCACACAGTGCAAGGTACATTGCCTTCCAAGCATTCAGGCCAGCTACTGCAGAGGTAAGAACCAAAGGTGGAGCTGTCAAAATCTAAATCAATCAAACCACGAATAGAAATGGACAAAAACTTCTAAATAAACAAATAAAGCTGGATACAGAACTGGAATACACCAAAACACTGATTTTAATGAAGCGCTTTTTGTCTAACCTATTGGTTAGACTTCTTCAGACAAAATAGCAACAATGAAATTCAAACTTAAATAAATACATCATTTAAAAATCATGTGACCAACACAGCCCAAAATTTAAAAGGGCATGACATTCCGTATAAAAAGCCAATTAATTAAAAGAGGAAGCAACAGTTTAAAATAGAGCGGCATATACTGAATATACTAATATAATGTAAATACCAAATAAACACATCTATATTATATCCATCTAAACTAAAATCACTATTTCATTAATATTAATTAGGCTTTTCGCATTTTACCACCAAGGGCTAAATGATAAATGTACTTTAATGTGCTTGTTGAAGTTGAAAAGTTTACTTAGATGAAATTGGTGTATAGTTTAATATTTTTAGATATCTTTTTATATACATACAATCATAATTGTGTATGTGTACGTATGTGTTTATCTGTGAAATAGATTCCAAACAATAGGGGTCCTGGCACAGATCCTTGTGGCACACCACTGGTAACTTGTCTGCCAGTAGAGGTAGAGTCCCCAACTTTGAATGTATGCATTCTGTCGGTGAGCCAGCTGACTATCCATCTAGTGACATATGGGTTAATTCCCAGCTGGGTGAGTTTCTCAATGATGCCTGAATGGGGGATTGTGTCAAACGCCTTGCCTGAGTCAAGATAGGCTGGATGTACTGTTTTGCCTTCATCCAGGGCTTTGGTGACATTCTTGAAGAAGTCCTCCAGGTTTAATAAGCATGATCTACCCTTAACAAAGCCAGATTGGGTCAGGTCAAGAGTCTGAAGGTCATCTATGCCTTTGTTGATAAGGTCCATGATGATTCTCTCCATGGCCTTGCAGATAATGCTTACGGGGTTATAAGGTTTATGGGTCTATAGTTCCCTGAGTTGGTTGATGGACCCTCTTTGTTCAAGGGAATTACTGTTGCTGTTTTCCACTCTGCTGGAGCAAAGCCAGTACTTAGGACTGTGGTTGAAGAGAGTGTCAAGTGGTTCCACTAGGTCCTGTTTTAGACCATTTAGTAGGCAGCCTGGGATGTTATTCAGTCCCATTAAGGCTGTGTTTTTAGCTATGGAGAGTGCAGTTATGACCTGCCCTTTGGAGATACTAGGTAGAGGACTGGTAACAGGTATGCTTTGGGGTATGTCTGATGGGGAAAGAGAGGTGAAGTTTGCACCAACTCTGTCTGCTAGCAGGTTGGCGATGTCTTCAGGGTCAGTATGAATGGTAGCATCCACTACTAGTTCAGCACAAAGCTGGGCCTTCCTGTTTAGATTTCTAATATAGTTAAAGAATGCCTTGTGATTATCCTTAGCTAGGGATGATAGTTTAGCTTTGTTATTAGCTTTAGAGGACTTTACAAAATATCTAATTTGTTTGTTCAAACTGTGGCGGGTGTCCTTCCTCTGCTTAGTCAGTTCGCTCTTGTTCTTAGACATTAGTATCTTCCCCTTGTTGTATAACCTATTTATGCTTGATGCCCACCAGGGTGGCTTGTTTTTTGTGAGGACCTTGTTTTGATCTGTTCACGTACAGCCAAGTCTGTACATTTGTATAGGTGTTTATACAGGGCATTTGGGTACACCTTTGTGTAGGAGTTATTGTTGATAGTGGTAGCATGGGATTTGAAACTATTTATGCCATTGCTTAGGAGGCTGTAGTTTGCTTTGGAGAAATTTTTCATTTGTTTTGCTCTTGAGGAGGTCAGGTATGATCATTACTTCAAATGAGACTGATTCATGATCAGACCTTACCAGACAGGGGAACACAGGGGGTAGTGCAGAGACCACCTTCTTGGTGGGTACTACGTCTATAACATTCAAGCCCCTTGTGGGGTGCAGACTATGTGTTCCAGAGCATTTGTAATACAAAGTCCAGGAACCTTAGGGCATGTGTGTGTGTGTGTGTGTGTGTGTGTGTGTGTGTGTGTGTGTGTGTGTGTGTGTGTGTATGTGTGTGTGTGTGCGTGCATTTATATATGACTCCCAATTGATGGAAGGATAGTTGAAATCACCCATGACCAAGGTGTTTGGCTGTATAGTAAGTGATTCAAGTAGGTCCAGATAGGCAGAGTGGTTCTCGTGGGTCATGATCGGGGACTTATAGCTAACAATGATATGGAAGTGGGTTTTACCTACAGTTAGTCTGACTTGGAGTAGCTCTAGGGTGTCATACATTTTGACCAGTCTTGAGATATATTTGTCGTTAATGAAGATGGATACTCCTCTGCCTTTGGTTCTTTCATGCTCATTTTGAGGTCTGAATGTGTGGAAAGCATTGTAGTCTTGCATGGGCGGGATGGTCCCTGTGGCCTTATACCATGTCTCTGTAACTGCACAGTTATTGGCATCTTGCAAGGTAAGGAGTGCTTCCAGTGAGTGCAATTTCCGATTTAGACTCCTAGCATTAAGTAGCATAACCTTGAGTTTGTCTCTAGTCGATTTATGTCAGGAATTTTGTTATGACAGTGCCTAAAAAAGGCACTATGGAGAAGGCAAGTAACTTTGCCAGTAACCAAAAGCCACGAGGTGACAGGGAACACCATCTCTGGCAAAGCAGTATGGTATATCTTCCCAGGCTGACAGATACTGGATCCCCTTGGTTTGATACCAGATGCTAAGCCAATTGTTGAAGTCAGTTATTTTTTGTTTATATTGAGGCATCATCCTGGGTGAAGGTTGAATGCTGCTTATGGCTAGGGATATACCTGCCTAGGACACATAATCTGAGAGCTCAGTCATTTCTCTCTTCATATAGTTCAGTGAGGTACATCTCAAGTCATTCACTCCAACATGGACTATGACAGTCATAATGGTACTTGTTGTTGAGCGACTTGAGTGCGCGTGTGATCTGACAGATGCTGGTACCAGATAGGCAGCTGACCATGACCTTCTCCTTATCCAGCCTGGTGACAGGAACATCTGTGTTTCTCACAGTGGAGTTGCCTATGACCAAGACATTTGGTTTCTAAGGGGTTTGGCCTTAGGGGCTTATTGCCTGAGACACTGTTCTGTGCATTATTATGTGTAGTGGATTCTGTTGGGTCTGCAGTGTGTGCAGTATGTTTGTGCTTGGGAAGTCTCTGATCTTTAGGTAGGCTTCTAGTGGGTACATCCTTGTATGTGGGTTAATGATTTATGAGCTTGTTATGTGCATGAGATGAAGTGTGTGTGTGCTGACAACCTGTTTGATATCTCGTATGTTATCTGAAAGAATTGATTCCAAATTCATAGTATAGATACATATCTCACTTCTTGTATTTGTTCATTTTAGAAGTAACTATTTGTTTACATAAATGAGGCAGTTGCTACATTGCCTCAGAATGCCCATGTCAACCAGGCTGGCTGGAGAAATGGTGGGAAACTGTCTTTCCATTGTGGCAATTATATACTGTAGTAACTATTGGGGAGTGGGCTATATGGGCCAGGTTTTACTGTAAGACTAACAAAAAGCAGCTATTCTATGGAGGGCTAGGGGTAGCAAACTGTGTCAGTGTTTCAAAATACACAGTTGAGTTGCTCACAGGGCAGCAGTGCAATCTCTGATCAGCTCTGGTAAATTGAGTGCAAACCCTAACTAACACAATACTTAAATACAAGCAAAGTTAAACAATTTTAAACAAAGTAACAAAAGGGAAACCCAAGACTGAGCCTTATTCCAGCAGTCCTCAACTTAGATTGGTCCTTGGCTGCACACTTCTGCCATAAGGGTGCAGGGGGCCTTCGTGATGTAGGATGGCTGATTTTAGTGCTCAGATGGTACCAAAGCAGTCTAGATTCAGCAAGCCTGAATTGGCCTATGCTATAAAATGTAGACGTACTAGAAATTCAAAGTGCAGAAAATCGTAGTCACAACAGCAAAAAAAATGTTTAAATAAAGCAGCAATTTCATAGAATACTCCCACAAGAGTAGACCACAAACCTTCCTAGTGTGAATTAAGTGGTCTGGAACACAGGTGCTTAAACCAGACCAAAGGCACTTAGAATAACTATCACAATAGGCCTTGACCAGCAATTCTCAGCTTAGAAATGTGTAGGCTGCACTCTCCTGCCACAAGAGTCTAAATCACACACCTTCGTAATGTAAAATAACTGGTTTGGAGCCCAAGAGCTTAAACCAGAACGAAGATGCTTTCAGAATAACAGACACAATAAGCTTTAACCAACAATTCCCAGCTCAGAAGGGTTTAGGCTATCTTCTCCTGCCACAAGAGTTTAGACCATAAATCTTCCAAATGTAAAATAACTGGTTTGGAACCAAAGTACTTAAAGTGGAACAAAGACACTTAGAACAACAGGCACACTACGCATTCAACCAGGAATTCCCAGAGCAGAAGGGCAGAGGCTACCCTCTCCACCCAAAAGAGTGTAGACAACAAACCTGAAGCCCAAGTGCTTAAACCAAAACTAAGAGGCATAAAATAGCAGTTACAATTTAATCACACTACTAATAAGCAGTAATAAATGCAACAGAATAAAAGCAATTGAACACATTTAAGAAGAAGCAGCAAAAGCAAAAACGTAATAGAGTAGGAAGAAACGTGAATACATCAAAAACAGCTGAATAAAGTGCAAGTTAAGTGGGAAGGGAGGAAACAGAAGATAATTCAAGGTTAAGAACCTAAGGGGTGGGCCTTTCCAGCTGATTTCTTCATACTCAGTGGAATGAGCTGATGATACTGGACTAGGAAGAATGCCAAAAATCAGATTTATAGTAGGAGTGGGCAACTCAAAAGCCACTAAATTTAAGAATACAACAACAGTTGGGAGGGTGCATGAGAAAAATAAAATGCAAACAGAGATCAGCAGTATTTAGGCAGAGTACAGCAAGAAAGCCAAACAAGCACTCCATCTAAATAGAGATGCCTTCAAATATTTCTAGCTAAATGAGAAATGCTATTTCTCAGCTCATCTCACTAATTATCTGATGTTATTCACTGTTTGCAAAGGAATTATTTGTAACTGCCCCTAGACAAGACCTCTTAAAACACCAACAGAACATAAAACTTAAAACAAAACAAATGTAATGCAAGAAAAGGGTAAAAAAAATAGAAGTAACCAAGCCTTAAATGAAAAACTTCAAACTAAATGAAGAGATTACCAGCATTCAGGCAGAGTACAGCAAGCAAGCCAAATAAGCACATTGATAGCAAGCCTGTTCCAGTAAAGGGGAGTTCTCTGAAACACATACCAGTCCCTTCAATGTATCCTATTTATGTTACAAGCAAAGTTAAATCTCTAGATAGAGTAAATCTGATGGCATTCATTTTGTGGATATGCAAAAAGTCCATCAGAGTGGGATCCAAGGCTTCTTTGTATGCCAGCTACAGGATGCCTCACAACAGTATGTAAAAAAAGATATATAGATAGTGCTTTGAGATGCGATATGTTATCAATTAGGTAATCACTTAAGGTAGCTGACTTCCCAAAGTGTACTATTATACATTTTTTGGCAATGAGTTTTAAGCCATGGCTTTGGCACCACTTATTTGTATATATAAGTCCTTCCTGTAGGATGTTAGTATTTTGGGGAATTCTATGATTGTTCCTAGTTTGCAGTCATCTATGAACTTGGTCAGCCAAAGGCCCTTGACATTGGTTTGACTTCCAAGAAGTAGATACCAAAAATGAGTGGACCTAGGACTGAGACCTGAGGGATTCTGCTAGTGACTGGCCTCTATGTAGCTATGGTCTCCCTTATCACTACTTCCTGGCCCTGAGGCTATCCAGTAGGTAACCTACAAGTTTATTTCTATATTCATAAGTTTGTTTACAATGACTGATTGGGGCATTGTAATAAATGCCTTAGCCAAGTCATGGTAGGCGGTATGCACCACTTTGCCCTCATCCATTGGCTTGGAGACTCTGTCAGCTTAAGAAGACATGATCTGCCCTTGACAAAAGAAAACTGGGTTGGATATAGTGTTTGTAGGTTTTCTGTGTCCTTATTAATCACTTCCATGGTAATTTTTTACATGGCATTGCATATGAGACTAGTAATACTTATGGGTCTGTAGTTCCTGGGGTCTATTGATTGCTCATCCTTGTGGAGGGGAATGACCGCTGCAGTTCTTTGTATGGCACAAAACCTGACTGGAGTATAAAATTAATGAGCAACTCAAGTGGTCCCAATAGGTCATGTCTCAGGCTATTTAGGGGGTACCCTGGTATATTTTAGGGGCTCATTGATGCAGTGCTTTTGGCCTTACAGAATGCATCTAGGACCTGCTTCCTAGTTATAGTTGGGAGAGGTTGTTTGATGGTATTTCCTGGGGGGGGGGGGGGGTGGAGTAAAATTACAGCTGAATTTGTCAGTCAGTGTTGTTCTGTCTTCAGGCTCTATGTAGGTACCTCCATTTACCATCAGTTCTGCACACGGTTGTGTACTACCTGTGATGTTTCAGACACAGCTAAATATAGCCTTGTGGTTGTCCTTTGCCTGGAAGGATGTCTTTCCCTCAGATTTGACTTTAGTAGATTTAATTTGCCATCTTAGTTGTTCGTTTGCTTAGACTGGACATAGGACATCCTAATCATGGCTATAACTTTTTCTTTTGTTGTACAACCTATTATGTTTGAATTCCAACAGGGTGCTTTGTTTTATGAGTTAGATCTGAGTTTATTTCTGCTAGGTAGAGCTGTCTCTGTGGATTTATTGACATGATTTTACAGGGTTTCTGTGATCAATTCCATATAGACAGCTGTGCTCTTAGGGTTTGGGGGGTTTGAAATGTTGATAGGTTGTCACTTAGTAGTAGGACGTTTGTCTTAGAACAGTTCTTAGCCAGAGACCCAGAACTTATTTTTTATCATGAAGGAGACAGATTTGTGGTTTATTTATTTATGCTTGTTTATATATATACATTTTTAAAGACGGATTTTTCCAATTTAATTAATGAGTTTTAATATAAATGAAATAGTTGCTATTTTGTCTGAAGAAGTCTAACCAATAGGTTAGATGAAAAGCGCTTCATTAAAATCAGTGTTTTGGTCTATTTCACAGAAGTCCAGGCAAAACTAGATGACCTGTGGCTTACCAAGTTCGCTGATGACTGCAAACTGTGAGTCCCCCAACAACACTGACATACTACAAAAAGGGCTTACACAGACAAATTTTTGGTGCCAAAGCCATGGACTTCAACTAAATGCCATAATATGAGTCATCATCCGTTTTGGCAAAGGGGAAGTCTCTGCAAATTCTAGTATTAACAGTCCTCCTCTTAGCTCAAACCCTGTGGTGAGAGATTTGGGAACACAGGTTGATAGTGACCTTAACTTCGACCACCATGTGTCCACAATGATAAGGAAAGCCTTCTATGTTACACATCTCATAAGTAAGGGCATTGCATCCAGAGCTAAGGATGTTACAACTCACCTATACTCATCCCTCATCAGACCACTAATACGGTACAATGCTCCCTTCTGTATTTACCTCACCAGACACCTCCAGCAGATGGAGAGAACTCCGAGGTTTCTCACAAAGAAAATTCAGGGTCTTCAACATGTGACCTACATGGACAGACTGAAGACCCTGTCACTGTACTCTGTATCTTATAGGCTGCTGACAGGCGACTTGTGCCTGGCATACAGAGCAGTCTCAGACCCTACCCTGATGGAAATGCTGCACATCTGCAAGTCAAATGGGACAAGATTCACTCGCTCTAGGTATCTTAACCTAGCCTGCGACATTAACAGGACATACTGGACAAATAGATATGTCTCCCAGAGATTGCCACTCCTGGAACAAACTCCAGCTTCACGTAAAACAAATATCCTCAATGACCCTATTTAAGCATAACTTAGACAACTGGATGGGGGACCATAAATTTACCCTGGGAGGTGTCACCTATGTCCCTCTTGGATAAGGGCAGTCAATGCTGATCATAGACTCGCACTGCAAATGTAGACCATACAACTTGGTCAGTAAGGGAACAAGGGTATAACATGACTAGGCTTATAAAGGCCCTAGAGCCAATAGCCTAGTAACCTACTATGAACCTATGTGAAGCAGAGTTCTTCCCTAACCCTATTCAAGAGAAACTTGGACCAGTGGATGGGAAATCAGAAATACACCCCAGGACTAACACCTATGCCTCTAATGAACAGAGGTAGCCTGTATATCCTGCAATTACATACAAACCGTAAACAAATAATCTATAAAGCAAATAAACTTGTGGGATACAACTGGGATGCTTAGTTAGGCTTATAAAGGTACCATTGATTTTTAGCCTAGTATACATCTATGAGCTTATGAACCTAAATGACAGGGTCTATTTAAGTAGTGTAAAAAGTTAACGATATGAACTTAAGAGTTTGATAGAATGGCAGGGTAATGCCAGAAGATATAAATTATACTGCCATTCTGAAACTATGAAATAAAACCTCTGTAGTTGGCATAGCAGCATAAGTTAAATTTTTTCAAATTAATTCTTAGACTGGATTTAGACACCATTGTAAACGGATAATGTTTATATCAATGATATACAGAGCTTATTGCAAACAAAATGATTGTCATTAAATGAGTAGTGTTTCTGTTAAGTTATACTTATTTATCTAAGAACAGAAATATACTTGGCTGTACTAGTGAGAGCATTTTTTTTTGGCATATTAGCGAATATATTAAGAGGGCTGAAAGAAGCCCATCCAGAGAATGAATTTCACTTCTGCGAAAGGAACTTAGTGTCCAAAGCAGTGGCTATAGGACAGGGGCTCAATCACAGTGAAGTAAGATCTGAAAGGAGAAACTAGGAATAGTTTCTGTCAGTGAAATCCACAAAGACCTACCCACAATGATTGTTTCCTAGCAGTAAAAGACTGAGCACACAACTGACTTAAATGGGCTTGCTCATCTTTAGTTTAAGATACAAGACTTTACCTGGGATTCAAACAAAAACTCATAGCCAATGGTAACAGCTGCAGCCAAACGGGTCTGTTTCCACAACTGAGTAAAATGTGATTCAGAGACATGATAGGCACAATGAAAAAAAGATGTTATTTGCATTGCCTGTTAACTAGTGTGAGTGCATACCATCACTTTTTTGCAGTAAGCATCACAGCTGGCCCCTGCACTGTGTTTGTACAGGCAACCCCTCTCCCATTCCCTCTCTCAAGCACGTGTACACATTCAAACACATACATACACACTTATGCATGCACAGACAAACCTCTTACATGTCCCTGAGTTGACAGACTGTCCATGATGTATCTTCTCATTTTTTGTCCCTACTTTCATAAATCATGGATCCTACAGTCTGTAAATAATGTCAAACATTAGAATTGTATTTTTCTTATTGTTCATAAAGTACAGAATGATGCGAGACCTGTTGCTCTAGTAACTTTTTAAGCAATTCCAAATAACAGTTTAAAACTAGATTTCTCATGATGTTGCCTTTTATATGTATCCTGACTCCCTTGACACATGAACCATTGCAATCAGTGAATATTGCCAGATTTTAGAATACCATACTTCTTAGAGCATAAAAAATACACTAAGGCGCAAGACCAGTTAGTGTAAAGGTTTAAGGATCTGTCTTGCCAACCTGTTTTCTCTACCAAGGGTGCAGCATTTGAAGCTTCTCACCACCCTTTAACTTTTAATCTTTTTTTGTCTGTTTGTTTTTCTTCAGAAACTTAAGGTAACATGTTAAGAGCACGTGTGTTGTCTCGTAGCAGTGCAGAGAATGAACGTCGCTGTGTTCTGAGAGTAAAGTGTTCAAAACGTTCCCTTCCGTTTACTTTCACTTTTTTTTCAAAGACGTAAGGTAATATATGGTGCAGAAAAATAAAACTTGGTTAAAGAGCTATTTGTGAGCAGTGCAGTTAAAGATTTGAATCTTTTAAGTACCTTTAGGGCAGGATGTAAAGAGTATCTCTGATGTCTAGTGCTCCCCACCCCCACCCCAAATCTTCTTTACTACACATCTTGTTCTATTAGCTTTCTAACTGCTTTTAGGATATGATGTAAAGTATTCTTACTGTCTAGTGTTCTCACACCGAACATCCTTTCTAATGAAAAACCTTTCAGTGTCTTTAGGATACAATCTAAAGAATATCCCTGTTGTCTACTATCCCCCACCCAGTATTGTAGGATTTGCTTGTTAGTCTAGGGAAGTGTGGAAGCATGACAGCCCCCACTCCCCGCAATCACAGCTTCACACACTGAAGAACACACACACACACACACACACACACACACACACACACACACACACACACACACACACACTTTTCTAGACATTGTATTTTAACTGCAATTTATTTTTATCATGCTAATCCCTTTACTTCATTCAGTACTTTGTAGTGGCATTCCTTGTGCTTCTCATGTCTGTCAAGATTTTCCCAAGTCATTTCTATGCATTTTAAGTGTTTCCATCTCTCTCATAACTTTGAACTATTCAAACTCTTCTGTGAGTTCTTCTATCTGTAACAAAATGTACTCACTCTGTACACATGAATCACTTTAACAAATGTAACTCTAATCTAACTCATACAGGGTTACTCTAACTTCTTTATGCCTACTTGAATCTGAGTTTTTATAAGGACTTATAGTATTTTTCTGCTTCACTTTACATTTTGGATAGCTTCCTCAATGATTTAATTGTGATATAGGAAGGTGATCTGGATTCCCACATTTTGTCTGTCAAGTAACTCAGTTTTTCTGTGGCTGACGTATCCCTACTACCAGCACACAAGAGATGACACTTTTATGTGCGTTTATGAAGATGACACCTGATATTTTTCTAGCTACATAGAAAACCAACATATCATAAGGCTACTTTATGAGCTTCTATATCAGGAATATTTCCTTGTCATGCTTTATGTGTGCCAAAATGATTTATTCTAAACAGGAATCTTTGGAGGCTTACACAAAGGAAACATTTAGGCGGATTCTGAATAGGTGATATTGCATATCGACTTGTAATAGTGTCCTATATAACATAGTTGTTGTGTCAATAAAGAATTTAATATGACAAAAGTCATATGGTAATCAACAATGTAACAACAGGGAGAGAAATATGTTTAAGTTTGGCAAAAAAACATGCTGACAGAGTGTAGTGTTAAGAATGACTAGTTCAGAAACACTGGCATATTTATGTGTCGTTACAAAATTTGACCTTGTTAGCTTCAGTTTGTGATATTTTTATCCTAAAAAAATATGTATGAATAGCATAAGCTTATTGTACTACCATTGCTTTATGCTTCCAGATATAATGTCAAGGAACGTGCGTTTGAACTCCTATTGTAATTGTCATATGTACAAATGTATAATTATGTAATCTTCTTTGGAGCTTTTCTCTCCGGGTCTCCACTGAAAACAGGCTTCTGGCCCAGTTGGACACTACCCGATTATCAAATGTAAATAAATGAATAAATAAAATTTAATTGAGTGATAAGAAACATACCTGGTGTGGCTTTGTAGAATTGGTCCAACCTTTCCAATTCAAGGCAGCTTTATTTACATGGACATTATTCTTTACATAGGCATATGGTATATCAATATGACAAAAATATGGCATTTACTTTAGTTAATGTAAATAGGAAATATACAGTAAAAATCTAAAAGCAATATAAAGACTATGGTCATTCAATTATTTGCATGTCTGTGTATTGTTTGAGAGAGTAGGAGTATGTGGAATTTAAACTAGTCATTTTTTGCTGTATGAAAGAAATGGGGTGTGTGTGTGTTGCTTGGTGAGGGAGTAAGTATGTGTGTGTATTGCTATGTGAGAGTAGGTTTGTGTGTGTGTGAGACTATCCTGCAACGAGCTGGCACCCCATCCTGGGTTAGTTTCCTTGCCTTGAACCACTGAGAAAGACTCCAGCACCTCCATGACCCTGAATGGGATTTAGGGAGTTAAACAGAGAATAAATGAAAGAAGTTTCTCAACTTCTCTTATAATCACTGCAGCTACAGCAGTGAATTTAAACCCAGTAGCACTGACTGACAAAACAACTCTCATATCATTCATGTGATTCAAGGATCAAGTTACAAATGATTTTATTTTGAGTGATGAATATCCCCTAACCTTTATCACCATAAAAATATAGATAGAGATATAGATCTACTTAGGTTCATAGGTAGGTACTATGCTATCTGCCAAAAGGCATTTATAAGCTTAGCCAGAATGTGTTGGCTTTCACCGCCCCCTTAGATTAGTTCCCAGTGCCTCTGTCCAGCAGAGCCATTGATGTGATCCTGGGGTAAACTTTCTGTTTCCCATCCACTCGTCAAGGTTTCTCTTGAAGAGGGTTAGTGAAGAGCTCTGCCTAATGTAGATTGGAATCTTGTTCCAGAGCATGGGAAGTCTCTGGGACAGGAATCTATCCCTCCAGCATGTCCTATTTATAGTTGTGGTGAGATTTAGATCCCTGGATCGTGTGGCTTGAGGGGATATGGTTTTCTTTAGGTGGAGCATTTCCATCAATTCTGGGTTGGACATGGCTTTGTATGTCAGGCAGAGATCACCTCTGAGTAGGCGGTATGCAACCCAGTACAGCTGTAGTTTCTTCAGTCGGGCTGCATAGGGCATCTGCTTGGGGCCAGTGATCCTCTTGGTGAGGAACTTCTGTGGTCTTTCCAGTTGTTGCAGTTGTCTTGTAAGGTACATCCCAATTGGGGCATTGTACTCGATGATGGGTCTGATAAGTGATGCATAGAGGGGCCAAGTGACTTCTTTCGATCTGGATGCAAATCCTTTTGTGATTAGGTGGGCCACATAGAAGGATTTTCTAACCACTTTGGCAATGTGATTATCAAAGGAGAGGTTACTATCTACTTGGGTCCCCAGATCCCTTATTACGTCTTCCGTATTTAAGGGGCTACTACCTTTGTGGTAGTTTGTGGGCACTTTGTTTTTTCCAAAGGGGGATGACTATGCACTTTTTGGCATTTAGCTTGAGGCCATGGTTTTGACACCAGGTATCTGTCTCAGTGAGACCCTTTTGGAGGATGTCTGTGTCAGCCGGAGAGTCAATTATAGCCCCTAGTTTGCAGTCGCCTACAAACTTGGTCAGCCATAGTCCCCCTGTGCTTGCCTGTACCTCTGAGAAGTATATGCCGAACAGGACGGGTCCTATGACTGAGCCCTTGCAAATGCCACTTGTAACCGGTTTAGAGTCAGACCAAGCTACTGCAACTCTTACCATGTGGGTTCTGTCCGTGAGCCAGTTGGCAACCCATCTCATGATGTAGGGGTTTATGTTCAGGCTGGTGAGCTTGTCTATAATACCTGAGTGGGGAATGGTGTCGAAGGCTTTTGCAAGGTCTAGGTAGGCTGTGTGGACCACCTTTCCCCTCGTCTATAGCCTTGGTAACTGTCTCAAAAAAGTCCACCAGTTTAGGAGGCATGATTTCTCCTTAACAAAGCCGGACTGAGTAGGGTCCAGTGTTTGGAGGTTTCCAATGTCTCTGTTAATGAGATCCATGATGATGCGCTCCATAGCTTTGCAGACCAAGCTAGTCAGGCTTATAGGGCAATAGTTCCCGGAGTCCGTTGTGGAGCAGAATAACCATTGCTGTGTGCCACTCTGTGGGCACATAGCCTGTGTAGAGGCTGAGTTTAAACAGTGTATTTAGGTGAGGGGTTAGTTCATCTTTGAGCTCATATAGGATGCAGCCTGGGGCACTGTCTGGTCCCACTGATGCTGTGTTTTTGGCTTTGGAGAGGACTGTTTATGGGCCCTTTTGGTGGTGATAGGGGGGTGAAGTTTGCACTGAACCTGCCTGCCAGGATGTTGGCTATATCGGTTGGTTCAGTGTATTTTATACCATTCTGCACTAACTAAGGGCAGATCTGACAATTGTCACTTAGATTCTTGACATAACTAAAGAATGCAGAGTGTAGCCTCCCAGACATCTCAAATGCGCAGGTGAAAGCTGCTCTCTCTAAAGCTAAAAACACAGCATCAATGGGACCGGATGGTGTCCCCGGCTGTGTGCTACACGAGCTAAATGAGGAATTAAACCCGCACATAAGGCAGCTGTTTAATCTCAGCCTTACCACAGGATACATGCCCAAGGAGTGGCGTATGGCAACTGTGGTCCCACTCCACAAAGGCGGTGCCTCTACGGACCCTGGTAATTACCGCCCCATAAGCTTAACAAGTCTAGTCTGCAAAGCTATGGAGAGTATCATAATGGAGCTCATAAACAAAGATATAGGGGACTTGCAGACATTGGACCCGACCCAGTTTGGCTTCGTCAAGGGCAGATCATGCCTTTTGAACTTGGTCGACTTCTTCGAAACAGTCACCAAGGCCATTGATGAGGAAAAGGCAGTCCATACAGCCTACCTTGACCTTGCAAAGGTTTTGACACAATACCCCACTCGGTATTGTAGAAAACTTACCAGCTTAAATGTAAACCCATATGTCACAAGATGGGTTGCAAACTGGCTTAAGGACAGAACCCACAGGGTTAGAGTTGCTGGCGCTATGTCAGACTCCAAGCCGGTCACAAGTGGTGTCCCACAGGGCTCGGTCCTTGGCCCCTATTGTTCGGCATCTACTTCTCAGAAGTACAGGCCAACATGGGAGGACTTTGGCTGACAAAGTTTGCAGACGACTGCAAACTGGGCGCCATAGTGGAAAGTGCATCGGACACGGATATCCTTCAGAAGGGACTCACGGAAACAGATAGCTGGTGCCAGAGCCATGGCCTGAAGTTAAACGCCAAAAAATGTATAGTCATACCCTTCGGGAAAAACAAGGTAACCCCAAGCTACCATATAGGTGGCAATCCACTAAGCACAGAAGAGGTTATCAGGGACCTGGGGACCCAGGTTGACAGTGGCCTTTCTTTTGACACTCACGTTGCTAAAGTGGTTAGAAAGACCTTCTATTTGCCCACCTGATCATGAAGGGATTCACATCCAGATCTAGTGAGGTCATTGTTCCCCTGTACTCTTCACTTATCAGACCAATGATCGAGTACAATGCCCCATTCGGGATGTATCTCACCCGACATCTGCAGCAATTGGAGAGACCCCAAAAGTTCCTCACCAAAAGGATAAAGGGACTCCAAAATCTGTCATATGCTGCCAGATTGAAGAAACTCCAGCTCTATTCAGTTGCATACTGTCTGCTCAGAGGTGACATGTGCCTGACATACAAGGCCATGTCCAACCCGGAATTAATGGACATGCTCCACCTCAAAAAATCCAAATCCACCAAAACCACTAGAGCAAGCGACTTAAACCTTAGCACGGATATAAATAGGATGTGCTGGAGGGATAGATTTATCACTCAGAGACTCCCTATGCTGTGGAATAAAATCCCGATCCATGTGAGGCAGAGCACCTCGCTGGCTCTGTTCAAGAGAAATCTTGACCTGTGGATGGGAGATCGTAGGTTTATCCCGGGAATCATCTCTGTGTCACTGCTGGACAGAGGCACAACAAACTAATGGGCACAGTATTTTTTCATATAAGGGGTGGTGTAAGCCACAAAAATTTGGGCTAGGCTTATAAATGCCTTAGGGCAGATAGCCTAGTATAAACCTATGAACCTATAATGCCATTTGGTTATCTTTGGAGTCCATGGCAATTTTTCTTTCAAAGCTAGCCTTGGATGATTTTATGAGGGAACATAGTTTCTTGCTGATACTGATCAGGGATGTCTTCCCTTCTTGGGATTTTACTCTTTTCTGTACTAGTTTCCTCCTTCTATTGTATAGCTTGTTTTTGGCAGGGGTCCACCAGACTGGTTTCATTTTCTTGGAGGAGTGAGTCTTGGTTTTGTTTCGGATAGCACAATCCATGCATTCTTGTAGGTGCCCGTATAGTGCATTAGTAAAAGATTTTGCAACTTGGACAGCGTTATCCTTTAGCATGGGGGCTTTGAAACTTCCCACCTCGGTCTTAAGTAACGTGAAGTTTGCTTTTGAAATGTTTTTCATGGTGGTTATGTGGATATCCAGGGTGATTCATTTATGGTCAGATCTAACCAGCGAGGGGTTGACCTCCAGTGTGGAACACCAGTCACCCATGTTAGTGATGACCAGGTCCAATATGTTGACAACTCTGGTGGGGGTATTGACTAGTTGAACCAGAGCGTTTGAGTTTATAAATTCCAGGAAATGTTGGGCAAGGGAGTTCGTACTTGAGTAGTTCTCCCAGTTAATGTATGGGTAATTGAAATCACCCAATATCAGGGTGTTTAGTAGGACCTTTATGTTTCCCAGTGTTTCCAGGAATGCGGAGTAGGGGTCCTGGGATATGGTAGGTGATCTGTAGCAAGCTATAATTTGAATAGCAGTTTTGCCCGTTGTTAGTTGCACGTGGATGATCTCTGAAGCATCGTGCTGTGCCTCTAACCTGGAGGTGTGGGTATCTTTGCTGAATACGGATATTCCCCCGCCTTTTGTATTTTGGTCCAGGTTTTGTGGCCGAAATGTATGGTATGAGTTGTAGCCTGGTAGTGCTGGGGTGTTCTCTGAAGTCTTAAACCAGGTTTCTGTTACTGCACATATATCAATTTTCTCCATACTGAGGAGTGCCTCGAGTGCATGCATTTTGAGGTTTAGACTTCTGGCATGGACCAGCATTACCATCAGTTTTTTGTTACTTGCGCTATTTACGGTGGTGGGTTGTCTTTTGAGCCTTGCCTAAAAAAGGCACTATGGGGGTGGCAAGAGGCTTGGCCAGTATTCGAAAGCCTAAGGGTGACAGGTGCAAGCCGTCTCTAGTGAAGCAGCATGGCCTGTCGAGCATGTCATCCCAGGCTGACAGACACTGGATCCCCTTTTAATGACACCAGAAGCTTAGCCAATTGTTGAAATTGATAATTTTTTCTTGATACCGTGGTATCATTCTTGGTGAGGGCAAAATGCTACTCAGGGTCAGGGTCATACCGGCCTGGGCTACGTGATCAGAGAGCTCCTCCATGTCTCTTTTCATGTAGCCCAGGGAGGTACAGCTCAGCTCATTCACACCAACATGGACAATGACAGAGTCATATTTGTACTTGTTCTGGAGTGACCTGAGTGCTTGTGTTATGTGGGAGATCCTGGCACCGACAGGCAGCTACCAGTAACCTTCTTCTTGTTCAGCCTAATGAGTGGGACGTCAGTGTGCATGACTATAGAGTCACCTATTACTAGTGTGTTGGGTAAGTTATTTTGCCTTAAGGGCTGTGATTGTGTGGCACACTGGTTTTGTGAAATATGTGTTTCATGGTTTGTGTTGGGGGGGTGGAAGTTGCTTGGATGTCTGCTTTGGAGGTCACTGTTGCTTTTGCAGATTTTTATTTAGAGCCTCCGAGTATGTTTTTGTGTATTTATGTGTGTTATTTGCTGGTTCTGGTTTCATAGGTCTATGTGAGACTGGTGGTGTGATGCAGGTAATTCCCTTCTCCTCTTGACTGCCTGGTCCAGTCTTGGGTTGAGAGAGCTTAGCCTCCAGTTTGGCTGTGTAACTGCATCTCTCACATGTACTAGTGTTTGGTGGAAGGAGGAGAGGGTTGTCTGTTTGCATGAGGCAATTGTAACATTGCCTCACAATGCGCAGATTCACCAGTTGGACTGGAGAATACACCTGAAACTGCACTTTGGACATGCCTGGATAGGTACAGTGAGCTGTTTTACTGATTGGCTGGTAAGGTCAACTAGAGAGTCTTGTCCTTCTCTTACAGTATGGGGGGGGGGTCTAGTGCTAAGGTTTATTAGTGCTTGCTATGAGTTTTGGGCAAGTGCCGGGATGAGAAGTGAATGATTTGAGTGCTTAAGTTGAAAGTGTGTCTAGTTCCAAGGGAAAAATTGAAGAGTACACTTTGTGGAGCCGGGAATAGTTATACCCTAACTAACTGGTGCTGCCCAGCATGCAAAACCGTGCAAATGCGGGTTTTATAGCAGGGAAATGAAAGTGATAGAAATTAGCCCAAAATGGCCAATAAACTACTAATTTCTGGGCTGAAACCACTCCTCCAGGGACAGATAGGCTGCTTAAAACTCCCTCTGTCACAGTGAACAGAGAAACTTCCTTCTATCCAAGTAAGGTATGGACAAACACAGAAACTTGTAACACAGCCCTGAATTCAGCACTAACCAGAAAACTGGACTAAACTAGCTTAGAAAGGCGGGAAAACAATTTTTTTTTTGTTTTTTTCAGAAAATAAAGCAGATACAATCAAAAAAACACTAAAATGGCTATCACACTTGAGTGTGTAGCCTACAACAGTTAAACAGGTAATTTAAGCACAAAAACAACTTTGTTACAGTGCAGGCAGTAAAATAAGTACAATATGTAGCTGAAACAAGCTTTTTAAATCACACAAACTCTAGAAAATCGGCGTTTTAGGCAGAATTAGCTAAAGGCAGCAAGAAAAATGCAGAAAAATGATAATCACTCCAAAGTCTCTCTTTTGTCTCTCTCCTGCTGTAGAACTCTGCAGGGCACCAGGCAGGAGCTTGCTGAGCTGTATACTAGCAAAAAAACCTTGCAAATGCAGGTTTTATAGCAGGGAAATGAAAAAGATGGAAATGAGCCCAAAACAGCCAATAAACTACTAATTTCTGGGCTGAAACCACTCCTCCAGGGACATATAGGCTGCTTAAAGCTCCTTCTCTCACAGTGGACAGAGAAACTTCCTTCTATCCAAGTAAGGTATGGGCAAACACAGAAACTTGTAACACAGCCCTGAATTCAGCACTAACCTGAAAACTGGACTAAACTAGCTTATAAAGGCAGGAAAACAAGTATTATTATTTTTTTTTTTTGCCAGAAAATAAAACAGATACAATAAAAAACACTTTAAATGCACAGAAATGGCTATCACACTTGAGTGTGTAGCCTACAACAGTTAAACAGGTAATTTAAACAGAAAAACAACTTTGTTACAGTGCAGGCAGTAAAATAAGTACAATATGTAGCTGAAACAAGCTTTTTAAATCAAAGAAACTCTAGAAAATCGGCGTTTTAGGCGGAATTTGCTAAAGGCAGCAAGTAAAATGCAGAAAAATGATACTTAATCACTCCAAAGTCTCTCTTTTTGTTTCTCTGCTGCTGTAGAACTCTGCAGTGCACCAGGCAGGAGCTTGCTGAGCTGTATACTAACGCAAAAATGGTGCAAATGCGGGTTTTATAGCGGGGAAATGAAAGAGACAGAAATGCGCCCAAAATGGCCAATAAACTACTAATTTCTGGGCTGAAACCACTCCTCCAGGGGACAGATAGGCTGCTCAAAGCTCCCTCTCTCACAGTGAACAGAGAAACTTCCTTCCATCCAAGTAATGTATGGGCAAACACAGAAACTTGTAACACAGCCCTGAATTCAGCACTAACCTGAAAACTGGACTAAACTAGCTTAGAAAGGTGGGAAAATAAGTATATTTTCATTTAGAACCCATTGCTTTTAGGTAAGAATTATGGATTGGAAAATATTTTATGGTGCAGGAACTACATGCAACACTGTTGTGTTTTCTGTGTACCAGTTCTATTATGGTAAGTTTAATGCAGAGATTTAAGACTGTATATTGCTAGACTGAGAGCCTGCAGCAGTGCTGGATTTGACTCCCATTCCTCTCTGCTTAACAAATGTTACGATTATTATGTTACTCTGTGAGTATTCTGCTACATACAGCTATGATGGAAAGACATTTCCTATAGTAGAGTAAACCTTATTGTATAATGAACTAGTGTAATGACTTGCTTTCCCTTGTAAAAGCATTACTGGTACATTGGGATTAGTAAATAAAACAGAATGAATAAAATGTTTATCTTCAGGCAAGGCGTAGTGCACCTCAATTGGTCAAATGTGCATTCTCTAGATCATAGAATGATTAAATAGTTTGCTGAGCCTTCTACACATGGTTTACACTGTAGGAAATATAAAGTACCTCTAAAGGCATCAGCATCATCAATAGTTTATTAATCTGTATTTCCGGAATTACTCTATCTAAATTACCTATTCCCAAATAATAATAATAAAAAAACTTATAGTTGGCTTTGTGAAACTTCTTAGGCATGCTTGTCCAATGAATATCATGCACGTCACATGATGTTGTCAGTCCAGCTTAATGCATCTCTCAACATGTTCATTTGTTATGCATTAAGTAGAAACATACATGCAAAGTCAAGCAGGAAACTAAAGATTTCATATTGCTACCTCCAACCAGATGGGAGCCCATTAATAAGGTTAACTATTAAAAGAAACATAGATATATGACCAAACATAAAATGTAGAAATATTCATAGGACCAAATGCAGAAAAGCAAAAAATGTTGAAATTGCAAGCACAACACATACATATATAAAAGTTTAAAACAAGTTGTAGACATTGCTTTGCATTCAAATTATGTTCTAAATGTAATGATACAATAGCAGTCTTCTCTGTCCAGATCTACTTCATAAGCCCGAAATCCAAAATAATGAACCTATTTGCCAAGACGAAAAGAGCAAAACTTTAATTTATCAAATGGTAAAGTTTTACTAGGGTAAGTAAACACTTACACTAATTACATAAAAACACAATGCAATGTATCAAACCCACCCAAGTGGGGGGTTTCATGCCCCACAACCCCATACCTATATATATATATATATATATATATATATATATATATATATATATATATATATAAATTCAGACTTCTTTTAGGTGTAGTAATAAATACTGAGCTAGTAGAAAGGAAATGAAAACTCAGACACTGAATAGATGATTAAGCTTTCACTCTTATTCAGGTGGAAGAGCTTCATCAGAATAACCTATAGTCAGCAATACTTACATTATATGTAATTAGAGTCACATGTAAACAAAAAAACAATGAACTACTTATAACTTATTAGTACAGTAACCAACAGTACAACCAGACAGTATTTAAACTGTGCCAATCATCTAAACACAATAACCATGAACATCAATATGAATGACAGGGGCATGAATATTAAATAAACACTCCCTTGTGTTAGCTAATCATTGAACAAATGTACAATGTGCACACTAAATATGCATGTAGGAGACATGAATATTCATATAACTGTACAAGTGGTGACTAACAAGTGTGCCAAAGGTCATGGATGGATGCAAACACATTTTGTAGAAAGAAAGCAACTGTCAAAATAGAACAACTGTCAGAATAGAATTAAATCTTCCATTTTAAAGCGCATTTAATATTAACACTTTCATTCAGACCATACCAACTCCAGGACTGCACTACAGTGGAAAAAAGGGCATATTCCCTGATGTCGTACAAGTGTTTACTTACTCTGAGTAACACTACCATTTGGTAATTTAAAGTTTTGCTCTTTTCATTTCAGCAAATTTGTCTTCAGTTATTTTGGATTTCGGCCTTGTGAAGGCAATCCCTCTGTCCACGTGGGAGGACTGAATCCCCTTACTACTTCTCACTTTTATATTTTAACTGCAGAACAACAAAACAAAGAGAATATTTTGATTTAATGCAAAAAAGCTTTACCTTTCTTCAAAAGCCTTGCAATTAAAATGTAAAGTCAGCAGGAGGTGTGGGAGTGCAATCCACAATATGGGTATAGGGGTACAGGGGGACTTGTTTCTCCTACAGTGCAAGAGTTCCATCTGTATAATCAGTGTTGATGTAATATAATAAACAAATATTCTGTTGCAATAGTCTGTTTTCTGGCATCATGTTTGCTCTTGTTTACATTAATCATACCTTATAACATCTGTCCTTTCAGTCGTCATCCCCTCAACCCCTTATATTCCCTCCTTGTAGAACCCCAAACCATTTCAACTTAACTTTCCCTTTATTATTCCCCCTTAGTCTTCTGTAAAATCCTTTAGTCCCTCTCTTAAGTTCACATTTACTCTTGATTCATTTTCATGCAAATCCTGTTCTAGCAACTTTCAAAGTTAAAAACTGCAATATTTAAAATATATCCCTATTTTTTCAGCCATGCATCCACATTGTTAGGCTTTTTTACACTAATAGGTTGACAGGTATGCATACGTCTCAACTGTCCAGATTTTTGCCTTATATTTTTGGCCTATTCCTCATACAATTTGTGGTTTTCTGACAAATCACTGACTATGTAAATAACTAAATGTCATACATTTGAGTTTCACCCTTCATTTCCTTCAGAAAATGCATGCTAAGACAAATGCTGTTATCGTAGCAACTTTCTAGGTCTATAAGAGCAATATTTATAATCTGCCCCTGTTTGGGGGCCTTTGTCCCCCCATAATTTTAGCCTTTGTTCAGATTTCTTGTACCAAGAGGTTGAAAGGTATGGAAGCATGGTATGTAGTTCCCTAGTTGCTGATTATTTGGTGCATTTTAAGGGGAGATAGGGGTTTTGCATTCTATAGTGTGCCCTCCTTTGTTTAGGATACATAGTAACTATGAACTTGTTGGTTTCTCAGTCATCCTCTATTGCAATATTACCAGCTTACAATTTTTTTTAATGTAATGTAGGCAATTAATTCTTCAAGGGTAGCAGGCACTGAATTTGTAGATGAAATACTGAAATGTAAAGTTGTTTGCCAGTAACAGCCTCTTCATTAGTTACAGATCTTTTTAATGTAGAATTATATGGATGAATTTTACTTCTGCAGATATTGTCCTTATTGACTGATAGTAGTGGGTTGTAATGACAGATGTTTGAGAGGCCTTTTATGGTTAAAATATTCTGAAATGGGTAGTTTTGTCATTATTGGTTCATGCATTTTGTTTCATTGCTTAAAGGAAAAATGTACAAAATTACAAATTTAAAACACACTCCAACAAGTGTAAATGCTTCTTTGTGCAACTAGCTGTTTTTTGTTTATCAAATGACACACTGTGTTGTAAAATCTGAAAGCATGTTAGTAGCATAATTGCCTTTGGTGCAGATGGCTGTGGATTCTACTCCCACACCATGTACGTGGAGTGCTGATATTGCATTGCCCATATAATTGTTGATTATTTGGTGCATTATAAGGGGGATAGGGGTTCTACACTCCTGAGTATGTCCTTTGTATGTGATGCCTAGTGACTATGAACTTGCTGGTTTGTTAGTCATTTCCTATTGCAATATTACCAACTTACCAATTTTTTTATGTAATATAGGCAATTAATTCTTCAAGGGCAGCAGGCACTGAATTTGTACATAAAACATTGATATATGAAGTTGTTTTGCCCGTAGTAACCTCTTCATTAGTTGTAGATTTCTTTAACATGGAATTCAGATGATTTTACTTCTGCAGAGATTGTGTGTATGGAGTAATATCGGTGGATTGTAATGACAGAAGACTTGAGTGGTCTTTTATGGCTGAAATTTTCTGAAAAGGGCAGTTACTGGTTCATACATTTTGTTTCATTGCTTATTAAAAGAATATTTAAAACTACAAATTTAAAACACTTTTTAACACGTGGTGCTGTATTATACAAGGAATATAATTCAATGCAATCAGGAAGGTGAATCAAAGAACAAATACACATATACATGGCCCTAAAAAATGTGTGCAAGGAGTCTGTTTTGAAAACAGCCCAAAGGTAAACTTAATTCTTCACTAGACAGATGCATTTTCTGTGAATATGGGTTTTCATGCCGTTTCAATGAATGAGTTTTTCCATTTCAATGAATGTGAGTTTCAAGGGCAGAGAAGATTACTGCTTATGCTAAGTCTGTTTTTATTGTGAGACTGTATTATTTAGCAAATGGCTACCTGTGTTTTGTGCTATTTTATTTTTATATCTGTAATCACTGTAGAAGCAAATAAGAGAACAATATGCAAGGTAACTGGTGAGAATTAACCAAATAATGGAAAACTGGAATGGCTGAGGAGGCAGCTGCTCCTGGGGGGAGGGGGTTGCTGCAGGTGGCGCTGCTCTGGGGGGGGGGGCAGTCTATTACCCTGCCTAGGGCCCTATTTGACCATGATCCGGCTCTGATATTTAAAGTAGAAAATACTATGCAGAGGTAGTTGCAGTTAAAGATACCTTGTAATGTAATTATTCTTCCTATGCATTTAAATAATTTAAGGAAATGACTGGAGTGGCTTTCTTGGGGAGTGACCGTGTGGGTGTGGCTCAAATAGGGGTGTTTCATGATTATGATGTGGTGGGGCTTTAGGGGCACCAGAGCACTACTTCGCCTGGGGCGCCATTTCGGCTAAGGCCGGCCCTGTCTAGACTTGAATGAAAATCTGAATTAGCTGAACTACTTAGTTTCTCTTTAACATTTAGAACATTTTCTTCTTTCTTCCTTCTGCCCCTGTTTGCCTATAGAAGTATTTTTTTTTTTTTTTTGTTTTTCCTGTATAGTTTCAAGATAATTGTTTTTTGTATTACATTGTTCTATATCTCCCAACTAGTTTTGTTGGTCATCAAGATAAAGTGTACATTTTAAGATGAACTGAAATTATAATAATATGACCGTTTCTTTTTTGAAAGAGTGTACTTTCAGTCACTTTTTGTAAAGTGAAACATTCAGTATAATTCCTATGTGTTGAAGGCTCTCTTTTCCTTCAGACAACATGCATATTTTAAATAAGTTTTCAGGAGTTTAATTGTGTGTGTAAAACAAAGTAGTGCTTTGCATATTTCATATGCTTTGTATGAAGTGATTCATATATGATATTTCTGCATGACATCATCTATTCCATTCTGACAGCAAGACATCTATGTCCCAAATTTACTTTGAATGGTAAAGCTGCATGTTCGGCATAACATTTTCAAATAATCATGTGACTTGTTTTTAGTGATGTGACTGGATCTTTAACTTATGTAAACATGATTTGTTAACTTCCTTATAAAGGGTGGCAATGTTCTTGTGTAATGTGATAGCATCAGCTGCTAAAACTTTGTTTCTACTAACAAATACAGTTTATATTTTACTTCTGAAACAAGAGATAAAGCTCAGTGGTTTTGAGTTCTTCCACCAGCAAGAATGAGTAAACTAATTTTAAGAAAACTCACTAATTGTATACTAAAAATACTAAAATCAGTACAAGCAGTATCAGTACATTCAATATTAAGCAAGTTTATCAAAGTAAATATTAAAAATTTGATCATATACCTTCTCTCTTCCCCATGGGCAAGCGGCTGAGGGGAGTCTGCTGGATCTTCAATATAGACAGGCTCACAAGACAAGCCCAGACATTGTATAATTGCTAGTTGTTTGACATTTTAGAAATGTGTGGTCTAGATGTGCTATCACAGCTGACCGCAGTGCCCCTCACTGTGCTGCTGACCTACCTCGGCTCCTTACTTCCTATTCTGGAGGGAATACAGGGGGTAATACAGTGACCTACCTCGGCTCCTAGCTCTTATCTGGAGGGAAAACAAGGGGAAATATAGTGTTCTACCTGGCTCCTAATCTCCTATCAGAAGGGAACTCAAGGGGGCATAGTGTATGCTAGGGATAGTATTATTCAGACTATGCACATAGCCATATGTGACTCTATTGTGACCACTGCTAGCTAAACGCATTAAGTGGATCTGCTTGCTAAGACACAGTCACTGAGTCTGATAATTTCCTTAAAGTGCTTTTTCCTGCTTTGCACGGCTAAAGGGTCTTTCCTGCCTCTTCTGTAGGGAATACTAGGGGATATATAGTGTGCTAAGGATAACAGTCATCAATCAATGCCATTGGTCCTCTGTGTTTCTACTGTTAATCAACCACGTTTATAGGACCGCTTTGGAGAAACACA
Organism: Protopterus annectens; assembly: GCF_019279795.1. Lineage (NCBI taxonomy): Eukaryota > Metazoa > Chordata > Ceratodontiformes > Protopteridae > Protopterus > Protopterus annectens. Next base: position 1,263,769,089 of record NC_056744.1, read on the forward strand.
CTTTCTGAGTCCTTTAGTTTGCTAAACAATTTTTAACTGATTTTGCAATTTGTTTGCCTGCTCCCTTCAACATTAACCAAAATAATGAGTGTTACCTGCTACAAGGCTAGAGATTTCAAGTAATATGTGTACAGCATTCCATTGCAATATACTGTCGTTATAACACTTGCAACACCCTGCACTTTTCAACTAAGGTTGCGTTTGTTCCTTGTTATAAGCATGTAACTTAATGCAATACAACAAATAACCCAGGTAACTGTATTGTCCGTGGAATAACTGTCTAGATTTGTCCTATTTTAACAGCTGTCTCTTTTAAGTGGATTTGTCCTAATTTAACAACTATCTCAGTTAATTTATTTAAGTGGATTGTCCTAATTTAACAACTATCTCAGTTAATAACTGCTATGACAATGTTGTGTTTAGCTCTGTTAGCTGTACCTTGAACTGGAATAATAGGTCTGATTTACTGCTCTACATTTGTTTGTTTCCTCTCTGCTGCCTCTTTATTTTTCCCTTTTTCTTCTGTCTGGCTACAGCCCTCTGTGGGTAGTTTCCACCTCCCCTGCTCATCTAATGCTTGTGTTGTTCTGCTCTTCTCCCTACAGCTATTCATGCTGCATTCCACCCTATCCACTACCGCCTAAGAAACCTCCCTATTAAGGAATTCTAATAAGGGACTCTGCTTAAGCCCACTGAGGAGCCTGCAAAAGATAGCCCCCCTCAAGATATTTATAAAGAAGTGTATGTACTGCATTTTGTAAAACATAACTGCTACTAGTGTTGTTACCCATAGTGTCAGTACTTTTTACCCGTGCTAGCTAAAAAGCCTACAGTGCTTTTGTTTTATTTCTCTATCTGTCCCTTATTCTCTTCCACCCACTAAGCTACAGACTATATAAAAATATTATTTGCCACTAGGTGCCACTGCTCATCCACTCATCTGAGAAAAATCACTTTTATTCCTGTTCTGCTCTCTCCCGAGGTGTTCCGCACTCTCTTCACACATTAACCCCTCTAACCTGCTTAAAGTTGTGCATTGCATCTCTACCTTTCTCCCCCACACTCTCCAGCCCACCTACCTTTGCTGTTCCTGTTCTTCCTGTAAGGTCCCACGTTTCTTCCTCAGCTGGCTGATTGGTTTCTGCCAGCCACCTCCTCGCCAGCTCTTCCCGCTCCGTTCGCCTTACGGGCTCACTCCGCTCCCCTACCCTGCCCCAATTTCCACCCGCCCCCCCCCAGTACAACTACATTTATAGTTCTCTAACCACTCCCATATTAACCGCACCCATCAGATTAAATCCCTCACTCCCTCTACACCCTATCACTTTCCTAGGCCTTTTGTCATACAACCCACCACCAACTAATTGCATCACCATCCACCCTTCTATATCCCTGTGAATACTCCCTCACATACTCCATTGTATTCCTCACTTCTCATATTTAACCATCTCTCTTCCTACACATCCCTCTCACTTAACTCACACCCTGTCTGCCAACATGCAAATAAAACCTGCCTATGCTCTTCTACCCTTATTTCTAAGCCGAATCCTCTTCTGTGTACTCTACCTTACTAGTCTCCCACACCTTCAGCACTCTCCTCCCTTTCACACAACTGCAATTTACATTAAAAAGACTTTCACTCTACAACCCAAGCTCCCCCACCTCTACAAACATAATTAATATTTTCTATTTCAAAGGAAGCTCTTTCTTACTCATAGTAAACCACTTCCCATACCCTCCAAACTCATCTCATTAGGTTTCAACATCTACACCTATGACCCATTAGAACATAGATACATATCCATACCTTACTCTAAGTTATCACCCTCCTCCTCCATTCTGGAGACATACACCCTAACAGTAATACCCTATACTAAGCCCATACCCTCATTTGACACTGCAGAGCTAACCCTGGCCCTTCTCAAAGTAAACAACAATAAAACTTTATGCATTGCCTCCCTGTACGTTCCTCCTGGTAACAATATCCCTACACTAGAAGATATTCTCGTCTGGTTCACCTCCAACATAAACAATGAGACAATAATCCTAGGCGATGTCAACAAAAACTGGTCTTCCACTGACTCATCTACCCCTTCTCAAAGCATCAACCTATATCAATTCACACAGCTAATCAAAACCCCTACTAGTTCAAATAAAGATTATACCACAGGTAGCATCCTTGACTGGATACTAGTCTACCACCCAGACTGAGTTTCTGATAGTGGTACTCTCCCAGACACCCTAAGTGACCATCTCCCTGCCTACATACACCATTCCCCCTCCACCCTCCTGCTTCAGCACAAACATATTACCACCTGCAACATGCAAAACTTCAACCCCCTAAATTTCTCGAATGCCTTAAAATAGATAGACTATAACCCTCTAAAGTCTCTCCCTTTAGATGCTGCTGTCTCACTTTTTAAAATAACTTTCATTGATATACTAAACCATTTCGCCCCCTGTAGAACCAAAAGACTTAGATCCAAAACAGCCCCCTGGCTAACTAAAGACACAAAACTTCTTATGCATCTCCGAGATAAAATCTGCAAATACTATCTAAAATGCAAAACTCCCAACTTTCTGGCTGAATACAAGCAACGGCGAAATCAAGTAAAAAAAACAAATAGTCACTGACCACAAATCATACTACCCTAAACTTCAAAACAATCATAAAACCAACCCCAAACAATTTTGGAAAAGTATTGCAAAAATACTATCCTCAGGCAAAAAAGAAAACCCTTGCCCTGACCCAGACACACCAGACCTCTACCTAGCTACCCAATTCAACTCCTTTTTCATTGACTCCATAGGCAAACTGACCTCTTCTTTCCCGAACAACATCCCCCCAACTTAACTGAAACCAAAAACGCAGCACCCAAGAACCCGGAGTCCTCCCCTTTTACTCTCAAATCCATTCCTACCCACACTATAAAAAAGCTCCTACAAAAGTTAAAACCTTGCTCTAATGCCCCAGATGACATCCTGTCCAACTTTCTCCAACTAGCTGCTGATGGAATAGCCCTTCCAATCAGCATCCTAATCAATCGCTTCATTCAGGAGTCCTATGTACCATACCTCTTGAAAAAAGCCTTCATCATCCCCCTCCATAAAGGAGGTACAAACTGTTCAATCTCCAACTTTCACCCTATTGCTATCCGATCCCCTATCTCTAAGATACTCGAAAAATGTATTCACCTCCAACTACTACCCTACCTACTGGACAACCAACTCCTAACTCCTACCCAACACGGATTTAGACCAGGACATAGCACCACCACCACTGCCCTTCTTTCCTTCCTCAAAATCATTAATTCTGCTCGTGACTCTTGGAACATAGTTTCTACCCTCCTCCTAGACTTATCCAAAGCTTTCGACACTCTCTCATGAGCTTCTGCTTTCTAAACTCTCCCATCTTAATCTCTCCTCCTCTTCTATCAAATGGTTCACCAGCTATCTCTCAGCCAGAGAACAAGCTGTAAAATTGAACTATTGCGCTTCCTCCTTCCGTCACACCCCAACAGGTGTACCCCAAGGCTCTATCTTGGGTCCTTTATTATTTAACATTTTCATCAATGATTTCCACCAAAAGATCCCCAATGCCAAACTGTTGCAATACGCAGACGGTTCACTATCATTTGCTCAGCCAAAACTCTTCCCTTACTAATAAACCTTACTCAAGAGGCTTTCTCCTCCACTGAGTCCTGGATGCTTGACAATCATTTAGCCCTAAATGCCTCCAAATCCAAAATAATGATCTTTACCCCTTCTAGACATACTGCTGTTGACAAAGCATCCTTTTCCATACTTAGTTTAAACAAAACATCTATTGAAATAGTTCCCCATACTAAACTTCTGGGTGTCCTTATCAATGACCAGCTAAAATTTGACATCCTCCTACAAACCAATATTAAAAAGACGCATCAAAAACTTGGAATGCTTTATCGACACAGACCCTACCTTTCTCTGTCTTCTAGACATCTCCTATCTACCACCTACCTCCTACCCTCCCTTTTGTATGGAGCTCCACTACTCTCTAACCTCCAATCATCCCTAAAATCTAAACTTTCCTCATGCTATAATAAAATTTCAAAGTTTGCCACAGGATCCAAATCCTCTACTCACCACTGTAAGTCCCTACATGCTCTAGATTGGTTGGAACTCCCAGGCTACCTAAATTTCATTCAACTAACTACAGAACACAAGCTGATTTTCAAACCTTCTAACTGTCCATCACTCTCCTCTTCCCTAAAACTTCACCAGCCACATAGAACACTTAGATCCACAAATCAGAACCTCTTAGAACTTTACAAGCCTTTACACGCACCAGGGCAACTTCTACTATCATTCTCCCTTGCCAGATTATGGAACTCTCTTCCCCCCTATATTAGAACTACCCCAAACCTGCCCTCCTTTAAAACCCTACTTCACTCTCACCTCTCCTCCCTCTGGGAATACTCCTGCACTCATCCCACCTGATTCCTGACACCTATCCCTACTCTATCCCACTCACAATCACTGCCACAGCTTCAATTCCACTCTCTAAAATTCCTTTGCCTAAATACATATAGTTGTATTAACTGAACATGAATTTATTGTTTTTGTAAATATCTTAATTGTATTGTATTAAATGAACATGACTCTATTGTTTTTGTAAATATCTTATAAGTGAATGACTCTGTTCATACATTTCAAGATATGTAAAATTTTGTCCTTCAGTATATTGAATGCTAAACTGTTGCTCTTATATGCTGTACTAATACATTGTATATTATCTTTCTGTTTGGAGCTTTTCTCCTCGGATCTCCATTGAAAACGGGCTACCTTGGCCCAATGAACTTTCCCGGTTAACAAACTGAAATAAAATAAAATAAATAACTACTATGTGTTTAACAGGAACTTGGTATAAAGTAATGTAAGCAAATTGAGCTTTTCTTCCTGAGCCTCCGCTGAAAATGGGTATTACCCTTTCGGGCTTTCCCGGTAAACAAAGATAAATAAATAAATAAGTGTTGGGCATTTCTGATGCTAAATATAGTGCTGTCTGGCACTACTGAATCACATAAATTACCAAATTCATAGTTTGTTTTCAGTTGAAAAATACAACAGCAGAATCATTAACAGAATCAGAGGGACCTTGTAACATCAAGAAAAATAAATGGTATCTATATTGTAGATGTTTACTCTATTCATAGCAACTGAAAATTTTTGTTGCAGCTATGTTTTCACTTTCTCCCACTAAAAATCTGTAAACTTCTAATGTTTTTCCCCGTGATGCACAAAACACAATAGTCAAAGACATCTGGTGACAAAAGGAAAAACCCTATACACAAACATATCTTTTCTAATCTCACACACACACACACACACACACACACACACACGCACGCACGCACGCACGCACGCACACACACACACACACACACACACACACACACACACACACACACACACACACACACACACACACACGCTTACATATACGTGCACACCACACACATACATATGTGTGCATGCGCACACATTCTGCAGGCACTCCTTGTAAACAGTTAAGCAGATGAAATTTCAGTCATGTTGCTTTAAATGATTACCAGTACTGCTTGTAGCCTTACCACCTGGCACTGACACCTCATAACACACAATTGTACTACTGAATAAAAAAATGTGTTCAAGCCATGATTGGACATGGCTGCTTATCTAATTAAAAAGACTATAGGGATCAGTCAGCAATGACATCTCTTCTACAGTGCTGATCATCCCCACCCATCAGCTTGTTCCTGGGGCACATACCCCATTCACTCCATACCCTAACTACTGACTTGATAGCACACTATATTTTTTCAGCTAAAACTGAACTTCATTTCTGTATCCAAAATTTCCAGGTCTCCCAATAGATTACCCTGGATAGAATTATTTCCTGGTACCTGCAAATGCAAAATTGTTCAGACAAAAGACATACTGACTTATTCGCAATTACTTCTAACACCATGTAGCATTCAAAATAGCAGGATGCTCAAGTAATGTGATGAAGACAAGTTGCAACAGGTCAGCTTAATCAACATTAAATGCTTTGAATTTTTCCCAATGGCTAGGTACTCCTGTTTTGTCCCTAGTACTGTTTACACTGATATATATATATATATATATATATTTATATATATATATATATATATACATACACACATACATATACACACACATATACATATGTGTGTGTGTACCTATCACTAATTATATATATATATATATATATATATATATATATATATATATATATATATATATAAATTTACTATTAATAGTCGATCCACATAAACATCAATGTGCTTAATGGTTTTAATTTAAACAAGAAACATCTTTATTAAACTAGCACTTATGACACAGGCAATCATATATTTTTAGAAATGAAAACAAACCATATTGACATATTTTAGTTGCAAATATTATACATAAATTATAATCAGTCCAGTCATTGTCATTCAAACATTACATAGTTCATTCAAATCCTGCCTTTTTTTAAACCTCATTCCTCATGCCAAACATTATTCTGCATGTATTGATCCCACATTTCCTTTTTTTCTATGTAATTCACTCTTATCCTTTTCTAAAGATCCCATTTGCAGTTGTTTTATCTATATTACTATATTCACTACTTCGAGTACAGCTGGTTTAGACTATAATTTCCATTTTCTAGTAATTGCTTTTGGCAGCCACCATAATTAGACTCAGTAAAGCCTTGTTGACATACATCAACAAAAAAGTCAACACAATACAGTGCATGCTCCGAGGCTAATCCTCAGAACATGTAAAAGAAAATAAAGTGATTTTTAGCGGTTCAAGCCCCCATGCCCACCCCTCCCCCCTGATAATTATTTATGATAATTCTCAGTTTACACAATCCCCAGGGAAAGGTATAGCCCCCTGACATGGGGTCTGTTGGCCATCTGTATAGTTCAACCAAAATATATCAGCAATTCATTGGTCAAAATAAATGAAATTCAATCTATGCTGGCACCCAGTGTATATATACACCCCCACACACACACACAAGCACGTATATATATATATATATATAGAGAGAGAGAGAGAGAGAGACATGGTTTCCCAGCCTGTCAACAAAATGTACCTTGATGAACATTAACTCATGATTTTTCTGCTTCTACAGTAGGGTTTCTCATTGTTTAAATGTGACAATGAGAATGCTATTACGTCTGTAATAATTTTCCATGATTGCACAACCTTGAAGGTAGTAACTTAAGGGTCGGTGGGGGTGGGGGGTGGGGGCAAAGTCATCTACATGGGGAGTGTAGTTGGACTTTCACATTGTAAAAAACAGTGACTTGCGTTTTTTTGAAATAAGTTGGCCAGTTGTGTGACTATTTGGTTTGTCACTAGTTTCGGAGTCTGGGCTTTACAGAGAAAACACTGCATTTTTACTTGCCCTCATTTTCCAGGTTGTGGCTGAGAAAGCGTCGGTGGACTAGCCCAGCTAACAAATTATAAATAAATAATAGCTTATACCTTATATATAACACCTGCCCCCCCCCCCCCCCCCCAGCGCCATCTTTACTTGCTAGGATACCCCATGGCTGCTGTGTGCTTCAGGCCCCTGTGCGCTGATCATATGTAAGTGATTGTTTCTGTATTTATTAGCTTGCAAACTTTTACTGTTATCGGTTTTCTACTATCTGCGTACTAAATGAACGTGCTGAAAGATTGTATAGTTACTACAACACTGTAGGTATATTCAAGCAACTATCTCACTGGTAGTAGCGTTTGCATTGAATTGTTTTTTTCCCTTTTGGACATTCTGTATATCTAGAACCTGTTGTACTGGCTTGTCATGTTTTTAATGATATATCTAGCCTAGAACTCATGTCCGCTGAAGGATATAATCGATATCTAGCCTAGAATTCTTGTCCGCTGAAGGATATAATTGATTGTATAAGCTTTACAAATAGCCGCTAATCTTCTAAGTGCGTGGATCTCCACTTAGAACAAAGCAACGTCTTTTATCCACCTGCTCTCCCTCACTCTGACTTGTCAATACTGGCGGGAGTTTTCTCTCCTGATATCTTGGCCAACGCCACTGAAAGATTCTGGCGTTTTATCCTTTTAACTGGGTTTACAAATAAATTGCATCTATCCAGTTCTGTTAACATGCGGTGCGTGGCGGGAGTTTTTCTCTCCAGATACTACCTTATCAAATCTGTAGTTATCTTGGCCAACGCCACTGAAAGATAGTGGCGTTTTATCCTTTTTTCTATATTTACAAATAAATTGCTTTTTATGCAGTACTATTAACATGTGGTGTGTGGCGGGAATTTTTTCTCTCCAGATATTAAACTTTTCAAATCTGTAATTATCTTGGCCAACGCCACTCAAAGATAGCGGCATTTTATCCTTTTTACTTGATTTACAAATAATTTAATGGTTTTTGTTACTTTGTGGTTATCCAGAAGGACGCCAAACCCTGCATAAACACCGGCATAGCTTATGTACCTATCTTAATCCAAATAGAATGCTAGTTGCATCCCTTTTCATACAGAGCGGTTAATAAGTACGGCAAAAGGCTTAGAATATAATCATCCTACTTCAATCAGCTACAAAGTGTGCATGATATAACGTACTTTGCAACTGTTTGCTTTTGGTTTGTTGTACTTAACTATCTGCTTCTTGTTGTGCTCTTCACACAGTGTAATACCAAAAACGTCTTGCCTTTAACAGTGTTTTCACTTATACCATGGCTATTGTATAATGTTAGATGAAAACTGTTTGTAGTAAACCATTATCTTGTCTTTTGTCTTTCCTAACTCTAGTGATATGAATTTGATTGCTTCTAAGTGATTTGCTAAGTATTTTGCCTAACTATTTTGTAGTGTGCCATCTAATACGTTTTTGTCTCTCTCTTGTCTTTCTCCCTTCTCTCTTGTTCCTGTTTTGATACATATCTGCTTTCACCTCTTCAGCCTGCCTGCCCTCCACTAGGAGATTATTAACCACCAGGGACCTAAGGACCCACCCCAATCATCCAGCTGTAACATCACCTCATAAGTGTAAACCTGTGTTCTCACACGAAAAGTGATAAGAGAGTATGTGCAATTTGTAAGTCTGGCTTTGTAGCTAAATCATTTCACTGCTTTAATCCTTGTTGTTGTTTATTGTAAGCCTCACAGCCTGAACACTCAGTGGCGATACCCCCCCCCCCCATAAATCCAGTAGTCTACGAATAATCCCTCTCATACTTCTAGTTTTCTTAGCCCATTCACATAGATTGTCTATCTAGCCCTAGTCTAGTCTTGCCCGATTTTTTTTCCCTCACCTCTGTGGTTATGAACCTGACTGCCCACTAGGTGGCACCCTCCTATCTGCTCCTTTCTTGTAGCCCCTCATCCTCATAAGGCTCTCTTCTTTTTAAACTCCTTTTTAGCATTCTTACAATTGACCCTACCTATTACCTGCTCTGCTATACTTTCCCACCTTCTGCCTTTACAAATCACTTATACTACTTCTTACACTTCTACACAGATCACAAACCTACTTACCCCCACAGCCACTCTTCCACAATCAGAATTCCACTGATTGTTCACCTCAACTGTCTCACCCAACTGTCCTAACCCGCTCTGTTCACCCTGCGGGCTCACTCCGCTCCCCTCCCTACCCCCAATTTCCACCCACCCCCAGGGGTCCTCAATTTATTTTCACTAACCACACCCCCATTTTACCTGTACCAATCAATTAGCTCTCCTTATTACCACTCCCCACCAAACTTATTCACTTACCTCTCCTACCATATCATATATCCACCCCACCTTTACAGTTTCAACTACCCAGCTGCTATGACTACATACCCCTATCTATCTTCACATCTTATTCCAAGATTATGGCCAATGTTTCCTACCTAACTCAACTAATATTCATAGCCTTTGTTTCGCTCCTACCTCCTCTAATAACTATCTACACATTAACCTCTTATGAACAACCACTTCACCCAAACCTTCTACTACCCTCCAGGCTCACTTCCACACCACTACTACCTATCTCCCTTTACAGCTTTAACACCACAATTTGTCCCTGCTACCTGCAAACCAAATATCACAGACTAACCCATATAAAATATAGTACTCTCCATACAAGAAAAACACTTTTTTATTTCCTTAAATTTAACAACCCCACATACAAAATACTCCACCTAGCCCTGTTAGATGGAGACATTCATTCCAATCCTGGCCCAAACAATATTCCTGACACTGTACAATTCAACACTAACATAACTCATACACATACGCCTAATAAGCCTCCAAACTCTCTTTCTATAGCACATCTTAACATTCGAAGCATTAAAAACAAGACTGCCCATCTTCATGCCCTATTAGAATTCTACCAATATGATTTCCTATGTCTATCAGAAATATGGCTAAAACCATCCATTATTGACAATGAACTTACCCCACCTGCTTACAGTATCCTAAGATTGGACCGTATTAACAAAAAGGGAGGTGGTGTTGCAGTCCTTTACAAAAATAATCTTCAAGTCACCACATCTAACATAAATCTACCTATATTTAATAACGCGGAAATCCTTGTCACTAAACTTCAAATCAACAAATTCAAATCCATTAACATTGCTTGTATTTACCTTCCCCCTGGAAATAACATTAATATCCTTGAAAGCATTCTTAACTGGATATCAATCAATCTTCCACAAGAAACTTTAGTACTTGGGGACTTTAACATCGACTGGAAGTCCTGCAGTACCCCTCATCCCACCACCCACATTAATCTTTATGGCTTCTCACAAGTCATTACCTCCCCTACAAGAATTAATAAAACCAACAACATAGAAAGTACATTAGATTGGATTCTTACAAACTCTCCACATCTCACATACAAAGCAGGAACCCTCCCTGATGATCTCAGTGATCACTCACTCACTTATATCATCAGACACAAAACTAACATACCTAACCCTACTACTTATCGAACAATCCGGACTAAAAAATTCTTCAACCCTGAACTTTTCCAGCTAGAACTCAAACACTGCGATTGGTCACCACTAAAAACACTCCCCCTAGATAAAGCAGTTGACGACTTTAATTCCACATTCTTATCCATCCTTGACCAACATGCCCCTGTATGCTCTATTAGAAGTAACGCTAAACCTGCCCCATGGCTCACCAAAGCAACTAGACAGAAAATTCTCCTCAGAAACAAATCTTGGACAAAATGGCACACTACCAGGAATTTAACAGACCACCAAACCTTTAGACAACTAAGAAATACTACTAAAAAAGCTATCCTGATAGATAAAAAAAATGTATATCCAACTACAACAAACTAACCAAAGGAATCCACAAAAATTCTGGTTCAGCATCAACTAACTCCTACACCCAGGTCAAACTATTACACCTATCCCACAAGGCTCAAACCAAGATAATCCAACACAAACTGCCAATGCCTTTAATTCTTTCTTTACAGATACCATTCAAACACTAGCTAAGCAATTATCTCCAACTTCCCCTAATCTAACCACCTTTCCAACCTGCCCAATTCCATTATTTCAGCTTAAACCTGTTCCTACATCCTTCACTTGCTCTCTTCTAGAAAAACTGAAACTTACTACCCCCTATGCTGACCATCTACCTGCTGAATACCTGCAAAAAGGTGCCAAGGCCATAGCCCTCCCCATTTCCATACTTATAAACAGAACTATAACCGAAGGAAATATCCCATCTATCTGGAAAATCTCACACATCATCCCCCTTCATAAAGGTGGTAACTCCATTGACATTTCAAACTATAGACCAATAGCCCTACTCTCTCCACTGGCAAAAATAATGGAAAAATGTGTCCATAAGCAACTACTCACCCATCTTATTGATAATAACTTACTTGCCAACTGTCAACATAGGTTTAGACCTAACCATAGCACCACCACAGCCCTACTCTCCTTCACAGACTGTATAAATTCTAACCGTAATAACAATACCCTTTCCTCTTCTGTCTTCATTGATTTATCTAAGGCTTTTGATATGGTTAACCACCAGCTCCTTATTGAAATACTTAAATCTCTTTCTCTTGATACTTTAGCATTACAATAGTTCAAATCCTACTTAGAGAATAGACAACAAGCAGTACTATGGGAAAGCAACCTATCTTCTCACCTCCCCATTTCCCTTGGTGTCCCCCAGGGCTCAATTTTAGGCCCATTGTTATTTTCCATTTTTATTAATGACCTCCACCTAGCAATTCCTCATGCAACCTGCATTCAATATGCAGACGACTCCACCATCATTTGCTCAGCTAATACTCCTACCGAGCTACAATCCCTTACACAAAATGCATTTAATACAGTTGAACAATGGTTTTTAAAACCGTTGCCTTCTACTTAACCCTACAAAAACTAAATTTCTACTTTTTACTCCTACTCGTAGGTCTGCCCCTCTTCACTTCACTCTTACATCCAACAACGGGACTCTCATATCTCCTGACACAACCACCAAACTTCTTGGAATAGCCATAGATAATAATCTAAACTTCGACACTCATACTAACATCACTATAAAAACAGTAAATAATAAACTGGGATCCCTTTACAGAATCAAACCCTTCCTTACTCCTTCAACTAAAATCGCTGTAGCCAGAACTCATTTAATCACTACCTTACTCTATGCTTCACCCATATACACCAATCTCTCAAAAAACAACCTAAACAAACTTGCTACTACCTATCACAGCATTGCTTGATTTGCCACAGGATCTCCTTTTAGAACACATCACTGCAACAACCTAAAACAACTAGGATGGCTAGAGTTCCACAACCAGATACTATTTCAACAACTCACTATTACCCATAAGAGCTTGTACTACCCCACCTATACACCTATACTGACTACTCTCATTACCCCCTACAACAATCTTAAGAACCTACGCTCCTCTAATAAGCTACTTATTACTATCAGCAAATCCAACAACTCAGCTGGAGATTCATTGTTCTCTAACTCTGTAGGGAAACACTGGAACAGGCTTCCCTCTGAACTCCTATCTCTGTCCTCCATAAGACTCTTTAAACTGAAAATAAAACAATTTCTCAGTACTCACTGGCTTTGCCCTTGTACTAACCCTGACTAACTGTCTTCTCTTCTATTTCCTATGTCTTCTCTGCTCCTAACATGAGTATATTCTACCTACTTACATCCTCTTGCTAATTCCTATATATCTTGTATTTCACTGTCTCATATGATACATTTGTATAATTAATCAACTGTTTATACTTTTCTATCCTGCTTGCAATTGAAAACAACTATTTTGTTTTTTATATTTATTGCATTGCATATCATCTCATCATGAGCTAAGTATGCTTGTAATGACAACTGTATCTAATCTGTATGGCTGTAATCTGTTTAGACCCTTTTTAACTACCGATATAATTCTTTGAATTTGTGATAATTATTACAGTTATATATTGTGTCTGTGTATGACTGTAACTGTTTAGAGCTATTTTACTACTGTTATACTTCTTTGAACTTGTGATTATTTTTACTGTATAAAATTGTCTGTGTTGGAGCTTTTCTCCCCGGGCCTCTACTGAAAATGGATTTTATTCCAGTTAGACTAGCCCGGTCAACAAATGCAAAATAAAATAAATAAATAGCAATGATAATGTCAGTAGGTATATAACATTTGTCATAACACAGAGAACGTCAGACAAGACACCACCAGAACTCATTGCAAACATGACTGGCTATTTTCACCCATAAGATATTTTAATTTCATGCGCACACATCAAGCTCCCTCAATGTTCACTTAATCGCACTAACTGCAGTTATTGTGATGCATGTTTACCCATCCTGCAGGTATCATGCTACAGGCTGACTGAATGACTCATTCTACAAAGACACTACTTTGTCTTACATAATGCTGAGATAACAGAGACCAAATGTATCATCCTTTCCTACAGCCATTCCAGAACTGGACAGAAACATGGATCACCACATTAAAAACTAATTTATCATCACCTAAGATCATATTACTGGTCTCTTTACTATTATAGTATGTTGCTTCTTTTATATCAGAAAGAACTATTTGTGACAACCTTACAGTCTACACCCAACAGTGATATTTCACATACCAGTATCTGAACAATGTGGCCCTACTGACAATGGCAGATCATAATATTAAAGATTCATTTAATGTTATCTATAGTGTTCTCATTATCTTTGTTCTGTCCCCGCACCACAGCTCCACATTACAGATTATCCCCCATCCCGTGTCCAGTATATACAACCTGACTTCCACATTGCAGATTATCCCCTATCACGTGTACTGTATATACAACCTCAGTCCCACATTACAGATTATCCCCTGTCCCGTGTACTGTATATACAACCTCAGTCCCATATTACAGATTATCCCCCATCCCACGTCCTGTATATATAACCTCAGTCCCGCATTACAGATTATCCCCCATCCCGTGTCCTGTATATACAACCTCAGTCCTACATTACAGATTATCCCCTGTCCCGTGTACTGTATATACAACCTCAGTCCCATATTACAGATTATCCCCCATCCCATGTCCTGTATATACAGCCTCAGTCTCACATTACAGATTATCCCCTATCCTGTGTTCTGTATATACAACCTCATTTCCACATTACAGATGATCCCCATCCCATGTCCTGTACATACAACCTCAGTCCCACATTACAGATTATCCCCCATCCCGTGTCCAGTATATACAACCTCACTTCCACATTGCAGATTATCCCCTGTCCTGTGTACTGTATATACAACCTCAGTCCCACATTACAGATTATCCCGTTCCATGTCCTGTATATACAGCCTCAGTCTCACATTACAGATTATCCCCGTCCCGTGTTTTGTATATACAACCTCATTTCCACATTACAGATTATCCCCATCCCATGTCCTGTACATACAGCCTCAGTTCCACATTACAGATTATCCCCCATCCCATGTCCTGTATATATAACCTCAGTCCTACATTACAGATTATCCCCATCCCGTGTCCTGTATATACAACCTCAGTCCTACATTACAGATTATCCCCCATTCCATGTCCTGTATATATAACCTCAGTCCTACATTACAGATTATCCCCCATCCCATGTCCTGTATATATAACCTCAGTCCTACATTACAGATTATCCCCATCCCGTGTCCTGTATATATAGCCTCATCCTCAGAGTCTCAAGTGCTACTGCCAGTGATTGCTCACTCTTTTTGTGCCATGCCATTGCGTTGGTGGTTCCAGTTGGCTTCCTTGTGGTCAAGGACTACCATGTTTTATGTTTTGACTATGCAATGTGTACACATAGCGCTATCTTTGTGTACTCATACTCTGCATATGTATTTTAGGGCCAGAGAAAGACATCCTGAACTCAGCAGATACTAGAATCTTAGCTTCCAGCTGGTGATAGTTGTGATGCAGCCACTTTGCAAGTCACCCAGAAAGTGACAGTTAATCCCATCCCTCTCCACTGGTCCTCTCATACTGGGGATGGTATTTATTCACAGCACAGGTGGGAGTAAAATCTGTACATCAGTGGCTGAGAACAATATTAGCAGTTTTTTTGTAATAATAATATGTGTTTTATTACCTTGTGCCTTGACATCATCCACAACAGGACAGGGTGTTTTCACAATTACTTCACTAGACCTGGAACGTCTTCCCATGTTGTCTACCGCCCACAGTGTAAACCTGTTGAATAAGAAATTCAATATTTGTTAACTCTGCCTCAAAATATACACACATTTTTTTTATATTTTTTACCTCTGGTCTGTCTACATCAGATAAGCCTTCAATATGAAATGAGCACATGTAAAATTTAAAAAAAAAGTGTAAAGTCACTTACACATCTGTGAGCTGGGGAATGGAAAATAGAGTGATGCGGAGCTTTCAGTTTTTCTGCACTTTCTCAATAATATATATTTTAGATCATATTTATTAACCAAACAGTCCAAACTCAGACTGCTTATGTATTTCATAAGCTGTATATTAACTGACCACTAATATGCTCTTAGAAAAATAGATGTTGGTTGAAGGATACATGCTCTCATTGTATGGTAGCTAATCAGTTCTGAACACTTCTAGTTTTTCAACAATCAGTATTTTACTGAAAATGGTAGGGGACACTGAGAATGTATTTATACTAGTCTATGCAAAAAAGAAACAAAAAAATGTCTCATAAGAAGTGTGAAAAGAATACATCTTCACTAGGAGTTCTGTTCTGTTGTAGCACCTGCTTCCACTATATTTAGATATAAATTGTTTAAGGAAAATACACTCACCACTGAACATGATTCATAAATGAAAGTTATGTACTTACATAATGCTAGATTTGTCCAGTTCAGCAACTGGGTTATCGAATCAGACTGGATCCGATCTCAGAGTTTTTTCAAGAGCTTGGATCCAAGGCTTTGACTCCTCCCCAACCCCAGAATTCCCTCTGGTTCCCAGATTACCTCAGAACAAGTTTGCTGCTTATAATTATAGATTCTCTGAATAAATACAGGCCTAACTGAGCACCTAGATAGCAAGAAGGACATGTGAAACAGCAAAAAAGCTGTACAACAAATCAAATTCAACAATTGGGACAGATTTCCAAGCTAACAGAAAAAACAGATGGCCTCAAGGAAAGAAATTACTGAGTATGATGTTGCCAAAGGATGCAGTGGACCTGGACTGTACATCCAATTTGTCATGTGACACAAATGTATGGACTGTAGTCCAAGTAGCTGTAGCACAAATCTTATCAATGGGAACTCCGCCCAAAAAGGAAATAGAAGTAGCCACCATTTTGGTAGAAAGAGCCCTTAATTTGCCAGGTAAAGTCAGTCTCATCTTTCCATAAACAAAAGCAATACAGTTGGAAAGCCACCTAGACAATGTTACTTGACCCAATTTAGCTTTTTAGAAAGACAGAAAACGTTGTTCAGACTTTCTGATATCCATCATCCAGGGTACATAAAGCCAGACTTGATGGTGAATGTCTAGCAAATGTAAGGTATATTTTTGTTTGTTCGAGAACTTGGAAAGAATATTGTTAAATTAACTGTTTGATTAAGGTCAACTTTGGAAGGAAGTGAAGATCTGTTTGCAAAGGTACTCTATCTTTATGAAAAACAGATATGGAGGTTTGCAGAACAGAGCTTGCAACTCCGAGATTCTCCAAGTAGATATGATTGCTACCAAAAATATTGTTTTCCAAGGAAGGAATATTAGATCCACTGAAGAAGCAGGCCTGAAGGTAGCCTTGGTCATAACGTAGCATGATAATAATGTTTCAAGGGGTAAATGGATGTCTTAGGAAGAAGGTTCACTTTGAAAAGGCACTGGAAATTTTTAAAGAGGCAATGGAAATCTGGTTTTGCCCTACATGGAAATTGGAAATGGCTGCTACCTGGACTATGATTGTTGAAAAACTGGAGCCCTCGTGAAACAGTTCTGCAAAGAAATCAAAAATAGAGGGAAGACGGGCTGAAAATGGCTCCAAAGCACTGGAACAAGCTGATATATTTTCCACTTGCTAAGATAAACCTTCTTGCTATTTGTTTTTTTATGAGGATAATAACATTTAAATAACGACAGCAGACAGCCTAGCATTTCTGTCCACCATTAAAATTGGAGAAAACCATGCAGTCAGTTTTTAGGTTTCAACAAGGCTGCGTGGGCAGGTGATAAAGAAGGCCTGTATGTGTGTCCAACACCCAAGGCAGATGTTTCAGGTGAAGCCAGAGAAAGGGGAACCAAATCTGATAAGGCCAACTTGGGTCAGTGCGAATAACTTTTGCCTTGCACCTCTTGCCTTTCCTAATTAACTTCATTATCACAGTGAATGATTGAAAAGCATAAAGGAGATCCAGGGAAATTGTGGACTACAGTGTATGCCACTCTGGAGGTGGGATTAGGGCAAAGTAACTACTAAACTTGCTGATTAGGTAAGAAGTGAAAATATCACAGCAAGGTTGGTACCAGTTACTGGAAATCACTGTTGCCACTGTCTGATTTTGGGACCACTCATGGGACAGAAGAGTAGACCTGCTCAGTTTGTCCACCAGTACACTAGAAGTTCCAAAGATGTGCATTGTTCAATGGTTCATCGGTTCATAGGTAGCTACTAGGCTATCGGCCCTGGGGCCTATACAAGCCCAGTCAAAAAGGTACCCTGCCTTTTGCCACCCAAGAAAATTATTTTCCTGTGCCACTGTCGAGCAGAGCCACAGAGGTGATCCCCGGGGTGAATTTCCCATCCAATCATCAAGATTTTTTTTGAAGAGTGTTAATGAGGAGCTTTGTTTCATATAGATAGGTAGTTTATTCCAGAGTATAGGAAGTCTCTGGGACAGGAATCTATCCCTCCAGCATGTCCTGTTTATTGTGGTGACAAGGTTTATGTCCCTAGAGCATGTAGCTCGGAGGGATTGGGATTTCTTTAAGTGGAGCATGTCCAACAGCTCTGGGTTTGACATAGCTTTGTATGTTAGGCAGAGATCCCCTCTGAGTAGGCGATATGCGACGGAGTAAAGCTGGAGTTTTTTTAGACAGTCTACGTAGGGCATCAGTTTGAGCCCAGTAATCCTCTTTGTGAGGTATTTCTGCGGCCTTTCCAGTTGCTGTAGATGTCTTGTGAGGTATATACCAAAAGGGGCACTGTACTCTATAATGGGTCTAATGAGTGATGAGTAGAGGGGAACAATGACCTCTTTTTTCTGGATGAGAAACCTTTTGTGATGAGGTGTGCCACATAGAAGGATTTCCTGACTACTGTGGCGATGTGATTATCAAAGGAGAGATTACTTTCTACCTGTGTCCCAAGGTCTCTTATCACACTTTCGGTGTTAAGTATACTACCGCCTATGTTGTAGTTCATGGGTACAGAGTTTTTACCAAAGGGGATGACAATGCACTTTTTGGCACTGAACTTGAGGCCATGGCTTTGACACCAGGCATCTGTCTCAGTGAGGACCTTTTGTAGGATGTCCACATCGTCAGGAGTTTCAATTATGGCTCCTAGTTTGCAGTCATCTGTGAACTTCGTTAGCCAAAGACCTTCTGTGTTAGCCTGTACTTCAGAGAAGTAGATACCAAACAGGAGAGGACCCAGGACTGAACCCTGTGGTACTCCACTTGTCACTGGTCTGAAGTCAGATTTGGAGTCTGCTACTTTCACAGTGTGGGTTCTGTCAGTGAGCCAGTTGGCAACCCATCTTGTGACATAGGGATTTATACCTAGTTTAGTGAGTTTATCTATAATTCCAGAGTGGGGGATGGTGTCGAAAGCCTTGGCAAGATCTAGATAGGCTATGTGAACCACCTTACCCATGTCTACGGCTTTGGTGACTGCTTCAAAGAAGTCTATCAGGTTTAGGAGATATGTTGGTAATGACTAGATCTAGGATATTGTTGCCTCTGGTGGGGGTGTGGATCAGTTGATCCAGGGCATTAGAGTTTATGAATTCCAGAAAGCGTTGAGCGAAGGAGTTGGTACATGAGTAGTTTTCCCAGTTAATGGTGGGGTAGTTGAAATCGCCCATTATTAGGGTGTTTGGTTGAACCCTAATATTTTCCAGTACATCAAGAAAAGAGCAGTGGGAATCCTGGGGCTTGGTGGGTGATCTGTAGCAAGCTACAATTTGGATTGCAGTTTTGCCCAGAGTTATATGCACTTGGATAACCTTGGCTGCATTATGCTGAGCAACTAGCCTGGAGGTGTGGATATCCTTAATGAATACGTACACACCTCCACCTTTGGTGTTCCGGCCCAGGTTACACGGACGAAAAGTGTGGTATGAGCTATAGCCTGGTAGTGCAGGGGTGCTCTCTGGAGCCTTGAACCAGGTCTCAGTCACTGCACAGATATCGATGTTCTCTATTTTAAGGAGTGCCTCGAGTGAGTGCATTTTGAGATTTAGACTTCTAGCATTGAGAAGCATCACCCTCAGTTTTTTGGGAGAAAGTTCAGGGTTTTTGGTCATTAACAGTGGCCAGTCTTCATTGTGATTATAAAGTGAAGGGAAGATATTGCTATTTGCCATACTCCCATGGCTTCCTAGCACAGTGAATATGAACGGGTTCCACCCTGTTTGTTGATATACCAAATTACTGTCTTCCTGTCTGTCTGGATGGAAATCATACCTTCAATAAGGAAGTCAAGAAAGGCCTGCAATTCTAGGTGGACTGCCTTCATCACCAACAGACTGATGTGAAGACTGGCCACTGTCAATGACCAAAAACCCTGAACTTTCTCTCTTTTGAAGTGCCTCTACCTCCACCCCAGAATGGAAGCTTTCATGGTTCCAATGGCTATCAGGGGTGGTGAGTACAGATATCAACTCCATGATATTATGGGGGATGTCAATCAACATTTGATATACATACTGGTATGAGATGTACTGGTACAAGAAGGTGTTGAAACAGCAAAGACAGCTGAACAGAAAATGTCCACTGCAGGACTTTCATGTAATATCTTGCCTGAAAAACTAGTATGATCAAAGCAGCCATTAAGCCCAGATGTCAGAGAATAAGTCTTGTTGGAGGATAGGGATGATGATGGACTCTGAAGCCATCTGATGCAGGGATAAGATTCTGGATTGTGGGAGCTTCGCTGTTTGAGTAATTGTGTTCAGGTGCCATCCAGTGAATGTTATCATCTGCAATGGTATCAAATGGCTAATGGCAATATTGATACTAATCCCCAACCATGGAGCTACATTGTGAAACAAGTCCCTGCACTGTATTAGTACATCCTTGTTGGTGTGGCTATTTGTCCAAACAGTTGAAAATCTGGAACCCTTGCAGCCAGAGATACACTGCTACCATTGCCATTCATTTGGTGAACACCTTGGAACTGTGGTGAGGCCAAAGGGCAGTGTCATGAATTGAAAATGACTGTCTCCCAGCTGGAAATGGAGAAATCTCCTGGACTTCTTTGCTTTCCTTTATCTTAATATCTTAATATGATAATATGCATCCTGGAGATCTACAGACGACATCCACACATCCTTACTGAGAAGAGGTAAAATAGACTGAACAGTAACCATCCAGAATTTTGTCTGTTTTACAGACTGATTGAGGTGACTTAGGTCGATAATGGGCCTTAGGTCCCCTATTTTTTTCTGAACTAAAAAGAACCACGAATAGACTCAGAAACCTAGTTAGTCTAGGGGAACATGCTGGATGACTTTGTTTTCTAGCAACTTTGTCACTTTTGCTGTTGCTAACTCCAACTGACTGGATGGAATGTTGGGAATTCTCTTCTTTCTTTGAGCAAGGTAAACAAATGGAATAACGTAGCCTCTTTTGATTATCCTCTGCAGCCAGGAATCTTGAATAATAGCCTGCCAGGCTAGAATGTGCGGGTATACATGCTCTCAAACTGTCTTCAGAGTATAGTCGGGCAGTCGTTAAGGAGTGTTGCAAGGGTTTTTCAGTGAAAGGACCGTGAAACCCTTGGTTTTGAGGTCTGCTCTTCCCCTGGGGTAATGTCCACTAAAATTATTTCCCAGTTTGCCAGGGAGGTCTATCAGCATCAGTTTTCTGGACAAAACTCTGGGACTTTAAAAACCCTAACTCCCTCCCCCCTTTTGGTTTGGGAAAAGTCCTTTGTGGGGTGCTAAAGTTTACGCCAATTAAAGAGTGGGTCCTGCCTTCCATTTTACTTCTAGTAAGTGTTTCTTTCACCTTAGGTCTGGAGAGGGTTGAAACATCAAAAAGGGCATTGATGAAGGACATCTTGAAGCCTTCAGTCAAGTCACACAGACACATTCAGGCATCCCAGCAGATGGCAATGTGAGAGCCTGCTGTCACTGGTGTACCATCATCTGCAATCTTGCAATGGAGGGTAGTTAACTGAGAATCTACTAACCTTTGAATGTCCCCAAGCAGTTATACTGAGAAGGAGTTTGACAGCTCCTTTATCAAGTCTATCTGGAAACTTGTCATGTGAGCCAGGTAGTCCAAAATTCTGAATGCAAATGTTGCTGAACTGTATGTTTGTTTCCTAAATTTGTCCAGTGCCCTAGATTTACTATTGGGGGATGAACAGATGTGCTCTCCTCTGAGAGATCCTTTCTTTGCGTGCCACAACAACCATGGCATTTTCTGGAGGACCCTTGCTTCTAAGATTTGTCTAGTTTGTATGGAATTAGTCCTACTATATCAGGTTTCTTCCAGGCTCACTGAGTGACCAGGACTATTATTTTTCAGTGGTCATTGTGACGGTCCCTACTACGGGCCAGTAATCAAGGAGCCTCAATACTTTCTAATGTCACAGATGCACACAATATTTTCAGATACAGCTCTGTGCATCAAACACAGTTTCCTTTAAGAGCACACAGGGGGCACACTCCAGACCTGGAGCTGGACTCTCTCTCTTTCTGTCTCCAGGCCCCAAACAAGACTCCACACTGACCACTTTGGAGCTCTGTGTCCCTGTTCTAAGTAGCAAACACACTTACTTGGATATTTTATTTACACACACACACACACACACACACACACACACACACACACACACACACACACACACACACACACACACACACACACACCTGGGAAAGGCTGGCACAGATTTATCAGATGTGCCCTTTCTCCCCAGACTATAAGGTAATTACCCTGACACCAGTAAACTACTATAAGCCTCTTACAATGGTACCCAATTATACTGAGTAAAATTAATACTAATACAAATGGTAGAGTTTGACCAATGCAGCAAGACATTCAGGAGCAACCACAGTGTCACTAAAATAAGCATAAGTACTCTTAAGACATTAAAATAATTCTCTAAAAGACCAGCCATAATGAAAGGTATAGAACTATTTAATAATAAATAATAAAATACAATACACAAGAATACTGAATATCTAGTTACAAGAAACACCAGAGTTCCAAGCACAGGAGATATATAAAAATAATACAGTTGGATTGACTCAGAAGGAGAAAAACAATACTTAACTAATCTCACTATATTTTCCTGACTGACTAAAGAAGTACTGTTCCCTAGTTAAGTTGCTTAGTGCAGCAAGACAAGATGATGAGTGTTGAGTTGCTTACTACAGCAAGGCAAGATGAGGTGTGTTGAGTAGTATCTGTAAGAGATCTTTCCTGTCAGGTTCTGAAAAACAAAGTGCTGCTGCAAGAGTTCAGTCATATCTCTCACTACTATCTAAAAAAATAATTTCAGTCTTAGTTACAGAATGACACCACATCTGGTCACCTGACTCTGGTAAAATACACACCCAGAGCTTTGTTAAGATCTGTTGCAGCATCTGAAAGTTATAAAACAAGTTCCTGATTATTTCTTTGTACTTGGTGTACCCAGTTTGATGGAGCCCTTTCTCAGCAGAGGTGCAGTGAGAAAATATTCTTAAACGGCACAAGAAATCAAAGAAATAATTAACAGCAAGACCACGACAGAGGTCAGAATATGCAGTACACTCCTGAGAAATTGAAATCAGTATCTCACTATAAACATATGGAGGAAAATCTTTTATGCATAGCATTAGTCATAAGTGAGATTGAAAATGTTAATACAGTTTTACCTACTACTTGGCAAACAATTATATCAGCAATTTAAAATCAACAAAAGGGAATATGACAAAAATAAAAATGCAATGAAAAAGTAAAGCTATGTACAGAAGCATGTAAAGGCAGATGCCATGTGAGATGAAATGGATCTAATATACAATCTATTCACTTCATGCCCACCATCATCTGTACACTTTGACTGTAAGCATGATTAAAGTTTTAAGATATGTTGATGGTAAATAACATATATGTTCTTACTATACTAGTTCATTTATTGAAAACCCAATATTTGGATAAATCTGTGTGTTTGTTCTGACATAGGCTAAGATGTACAGTGCCACCTACATAACATATGCCCCCCCCCAAAAAAAAAAACGTCATCACCTGAGTACTAGCAATGAAACTACACTGAAGATTTTGCACATACATGATTACATTATTATGAAAGTGTGCAATTCTCAAACTTTCTTTATGTACAGGCTGGCAGAAGTCACTACAATCTATAAGGAGTTGGAGGAAAGGTATTCCTGGCTTATCAAAAAATGTCATCTGATATATCAAACAGTGTTGTAATAATGTAACTGTTTTTGTTGTATTTTAACATTAAGGACTCTGCTTGATGGCCAGGTGGCTAGCTTGAATTTCAAGCAGTAAAACTGTAAAAGGAACTGGAGAAGTACATAAGGACAACGCTTAGAAGTTTCAGTTTTGATGTCTGAACTGATAGTAGGATAGGAATGTTTGGAAAAGATCTACTCTGAAGGCCAAGTGACTATGGAACACCTTTTTCAAAGGAAACATTCCTGAATCAAGCAACAGAGGTAGCCATTTCTATTGTGGAGTGAGCACTGGCGACAGTGTTGGACAGTGGTTCTAGGTTATCTGATGACAAACAAATATAGGTGACAATCCACTTAAAAAGTATCTGCTTGGCAAAAGAGAGTTATTTCCACCCTGATGCAAAGGAAATGGAAAAATGGTCTGCCTTCCTAAATTTGTGTATATGCATCGGGCAACATCTGAGCAGTTGGTGTGTATCCAGTGTCGCATGTGCCTCTCTCACAAAGGTTCTGCTCCAAAGAAGAAAAACAGGAAGAGGATAGACAGGTTCACTGACATATCTGAATCTGCCTTTTGATGAAAATACAAGTTCACCCTGAGAAAAACCTCATTCTGTGAATGATATTGTTCCCTACAAATAAAGAATTCCCACTAAATACCTTTATCTATTAGCAAAATCCATTACTTGTCTCATTGCTATGATCAATCATATGACCTGCACTACAAGCAAAATGAAGTTAAAGGTTTTAAGATACATTGATGGTCCTAGTTGACAAGCAATTATTCCTTAGGATATAGAAGCAATTATATATAGCACTCCTACACAAAGGTGACAATTTCATAAATCTCTTCAAATATAAACCTTTTGCCATTTTTTCACACTATCTAAAATTCTAAATAAATTCAGTTACAAGGAGCTATCTGACTGTCTCACCAAAACAACCTAACACCACAAATCCAACATGGCTTGTGCTCAGGACACAGTACAGAGATAGATAGCATTTTTATCCTATTTAAACAAAATCAGCACCTACAGCAATCAAAATCTCTATGTCTCTTCACTTTCTTTGACTTACCTAAAACCTTACCTAATGTCCTTCAGCTACTTACTGATCAACTGTCTCATGTGGACTTAAATTAAAAACATATTCAGTGCAATAATTTTCAAAATGTCAAATGGCAAAATGCAATTCCTTCTATCAACATGCCAAAATAGGAGTCCCACAGGGATCTATTCTTGATTCAATGTTATTCAATATCAGCACTGGTAATTGACAGGAGAAAGTCAAAAATACTACAGTAGTACATATGCTGATTATCCCACACTATCTTTATCTGTACAGCTAGCTCTTTAGAAGAATTGCAAACTACAAAACAGGTTAATGTTACAAATTAGGACAAAGGTTAAAAGATTCACACTTGCTGTTAAATCCAATCAAAACCAAGTTTATTTTACATTCCTAAACTTACATCCAATCAAATATTACTACTACATAAAACATTGTTCAATAATACCCCAATATATTTAGTTCCACAAGCTAAACTAAAGAATATAAAGTTTGATAAACATATTAATTGCATTGTCAGTATTTATAAAAAAATCCTGGGCAAGTAATATAAATTCAAACCACACCTCCAGAGTTTATCTTTACTTATCGCCATTCAAACAGCGCTTCTTTCCTATCCATCATACGTCGCAGTTCTCTTTACTAATCTTCAAAAGATGCTTACTGTAAAAGTTGAAAAATGCTGAAGTAACATATCTAAATTTGCCTCAAACTTCTCACACAAAACCAACCAATGTATAACATTAAAAAATCAATCACAACTAAAAATGGCTTGCAACATACTTCATAAGTTAGATACCAGGTACTAAGTTAATTACAAAACAAAAGTCCAATGAAATAATCATTATGATGATTGTCTCTAAGAAGTTTATGTTGCAAAAATATAAAACTTTACCAACATAATGATTTAAGAGAATTTTACACTGGTCATCAAAAAATGTAAAGCCTACATTGCCTATAACTGCAGCTGTCCATACTTAACTTGAAATTAATAAAAAGGTATACTACTCAGCTAATGCTACCTTTATCCTATCCATCCCCCTTCCTTTTTAATCACCACCCTTCTCCTTTCTCAGATTGCCTTCAACATGATTTCTTCTTCCCTACTAATTTTTTCTACATCTGTCTTTTAGCCCCTCCTTTATTCACTTCAGCCCAATGCTTTAATACCTTATTTTTCTACTCTATTATTTTCTACGCACTTGTTAACTCTCTCTACTGTCTGACAAATTTGCATATACTAAATCTTCAGCACACAAATATCTTTAAATTACCATTTGTATACGTTCATGTATATAACAAAATGTGTATATATTGCTAAGTTCAGTTCTATTTAACTACTCATTGTCTAACTCACCCTGTCTTGGGTATTGTAACTATATATTTGGTTAACCAGTTGTCATGGAGCATTTCTCCCTGGGGCACCACAGAAGAGGCACCAAAAACCCAGATGGACTATTCCAGTCAACAAACTTGACATGGCTAAATAAATAAATAAAAATGACATTACAAGATCTTGCATGCAGAGGTTACAGCATCAGAAGTTTAGTGGTCTTAAATGGTATCTGCGCAAGCCTGTCAACCATGAAGTTCAAGTCCCACAGAGGGGAAGAATACAACACTTTTCATAAAGTGTCAGAGCAGTAGGCACCAGGCTATGACCCCACACTTCATAAGGTCATGACACTCAGAAATAGCTTACATATTCACTTTGATTGTTGAATAACTAAGGCAGTTCATAACTGTTTTTGAGATAAGCCAAGATCACTTGAAAGCTTATTCATGGGCTGGTACAGATAAGAGTCTACCAAAACTAATAACCTCTTTCCACTTTGAGGCGTAAGTATACCAAATTGCAGACCTTACAAAAGTCTTAAAAAGCACTTGAGACTCCTAAATTCAACTCATGTTGGTATTCAAGGGACATACAGAAGACAGGTATTGATGTGGAAACAGTTGATAGTCTAACCACCATGAATAGCCTTTCATCACATGGACCTCACTACATAAAACACACGCTTCCATGCAGCATAGATCTCAAACTTCATCTCCAAAATGTGGAACATAACCTTTTACAACATGGAACAAATGGACAAAATGTGGAACACCTTCTAACAGATTACGTACAAGGTCAACTAGGGGGCACACAAGATAGTTCAAATGTGGTACTGTATACTTATAAAAAGTTCTTTTGATGAAATAACATGATTCATTAATATTTACCAATGACAGCAGTCAAAAAACCTAACAATGTATGTGTGACAGACCCTTTTAATGTGGAACTTTGAGGAAAATGGACATTTTAAGACCAAAATGAAGAACATTCCTCGCACTATGGTGCACTTGAGAGGTATGCTCAGCAGTAGTGAAAATGAGTTTAGGTCATTATTTCTGACTTTGCAATGAGATGAGAAATAAAAGAGAATGACTGAAATTTATATAGGAAAATCCCACACATAGAACAAGGAAAATGTTTGTCATTACCCTCCTCTTGGTCTGAGGCACCAAACAGAACTGGGGAAGACCACATCCTATGTGGCAAACAGGTTGAGCTCTGTATGCTGCCTTTCAACCCTGACCAGATATTGGCTTTAAATCTATACTTTACTTCACTTCCCCTGGAATTGCATATGCTGAAAGAGTGATGTTTCTGATTCTAACCCACTGCCATAAGAGTGCTACTTCAGTGCAAAGGGTTATGGCCTTGTGCTTTCCTTTTTGTTTTGGCACTGCAAGATAGACTGCTTGTCTGATTACTACAGGAGAGATCACTGTAGAGCTCTAGGTTCTAACTCAGTCAGTACCAGGAAAATTGTTATTGTTTCCAAATGACTGATATGCAGTCCTCTCTCCAGGACAGCCACACTCACGACGCCCTGCTGGAGCAGAAGAGAGCTCCTCCCCACACCTTGCAAGCAAAGTTTCTATAGGGAAAACTGAAAACATGTTAAGATGCAGAAAGAAAAGACCTACAAGAAGATTGAGATTGTCCAACACTCTAAGCCAGCAGTTAGAGTCTTGTACCAAAAAATAGGTGAGTGAGTGTATGGTGGCTTTGCAACAACTGACACTTCATGGTCACAGGGAGGCAAATGGCACCACAAGAACTTCGAGTGTCATCAAGCCCCAGAGTGCAGCAGAGACTGAGCCTGGTCCATGTCCTGCTCCTTAACCAAGTTAGCCAAAGTAATGACTTCCACAGTCTTATCCAAGAGCATAAAGGACTCAGGCTCAATTCCTTAAAGTGGAGTTAAACAGGACTATCTCCAGTTTGTGATGACTCCCCACCCCAAGACTGCACTCTTGGGGAAGAGTCCTATTATAGGGCTATCAATATCCAGGCATCCAAGTAAGGGAATGCATGGAGAGGTTTTTTTTTTTCATAAGAATTAGCCACCGCAATAAATCCTTTGTAATTAATTTAGGTCACAAATTGTACTGACTGTGATGCTAGACACTACACAGACTCAGATAGAGAAATCTCTACTATAGACTCTGAAGATTAATGCAGAAAAGGGCATTCATTTTTCATTATACCATGTGACTATCCAAAACCAAGCATAATAAACAATCTCCAGGAAGATGGCAGTTTCCAGAATGGTGGAGAAATCATCTGTCACACTTAAAACCAGAGTTACGCCCCTGGTCCTCTCATGAAGCTGAGAAAGGTTCACCATGTCTTTGAGCCGTATAATCTGGTCATGACTATATGGTTCTATTTATATGGAATGGGTCAAAATGGGTAGTCATTCTTGTGAATGTCCTGTCATCTCCATGACATGTTCAAGCAGCTCACACTGAGACCTAACTAGTCCTAGCAGAAGGATCCCCAAAGCAGAGCAAAATTAGGCAACAATGTCAAAGGAAGTTCCAAACTGATGTCAGGCACATGTAGAGCATCTGGTCATATTATCCTCTTGGGGAACTTTGTCAGCACTGGGTTACAAAGACTATGTAACACTTCTGTACCCTATTTAAATTGTAAACAGAAATATTTTCTCTTCTTTTCCCTTCTCTTCTGCATTTTGATGGTCTAAGAAAAAAATGCTATAGAAGTGCAGAGGGGAGAATCATAAGGACAAAGTTCAGAGGTGAAGGTGTGCTTACTCTGCATAAGATTACTGATAATGTGATGTGTAGACTGGCTGAACAGTACTTCCACTAAGAATGTGGTCATTCAGGGTGGTGTTTCTGAATTCTTTAGCAAAGACAGTTTCAGCCATGTAATCCTAAAAAGGCATGCACCAGAGCCTGAGATGAGGGAATCTGCCTTGTCACTGTTGAGTAGGATACATGTTTTAAGGCACTGGAAGGTTCACCAGATAAAACCTACCACTTTTATTAAACACACACTGTGAGAACACAAACAGAATGCTTTAACTGAATCACCAAGTTTTCATCAACATAACTTCTTCAGATGAGCATACCAACCTCTACAACCCTTTTATATATGATCCCCAATTAATCAATAAACAAAGTATTCACATTTAAAACCACAGTACAAGTACATAGGGATAAATGCGATAGATGAAAACACCTTCTTAAAATCAAGTTAAAAATCACAGTTATGAATACACAGTGAATAAATAACGACATATAAGACACACAAAACAATGTGCATTAAATACAAATAAGTATATAACATTTTAAAAATTTCAGTTTTACCAATAGTTTTATGATTATTTATATTTTTACTTATTTGTATTTGTAAATGGTGCCTATATTTGGATTACTGGTTTACTTTTGGGCACTTCTACCACTTTTTTGAGTTTTACACATATACATAAGTAAGTATTACCAGCAGATGCCTAATGATTTCTGTGTGAGAATTTACAATTGAATATTATATAAATTTATGTATAAGTAATATTATGCAGTGTCTGCTTCTAAAATAATAATGTTTAATAAACTGCCCACGGTATTTTGAATATTTGTTCAACATTTCTTTCACTTATTAAAATTTAATTTTGTTTTTTTTTTCTTTTTTCGAGATGTTTTGGTATCCTTATATATACACATATAGATAAATATGGACACATATACACACACCTATCTATTTCTGTATCTATAGATATATACAGATAGATATATAGATGTAGATAGATATATGTCTTTAGATAGAGACATAAATAATAATAATAACAGATAGATAAATAGATATGGGTAGCTGTCATTTGATTGGCTGATTATTTCACTGAATTATGAACTGCTGAATCCAAGTGACTGAAAGCCCATTCCACTTAAAATATTTATAGATATATCTATATATTTAGATATATAGATATATCTATATATTTAGATATCTCGATCTAGCTTTATCTCTCTCTCTCTCTCTCTCTCTACATATATAGATGTGTACTTTTTACAACTGAATTCTGGCATGGTAATTTAAATAATAAGGTACAATGTTCTACCAGTGGAACATATTGCTCTGTGTTATTAATTTCTACAAATATTTAGGGGCTTTAATACTGTGCCAGGAATGGACCCCATAATTAAATGTCATGAAATCAGTATTGTTTCCATCTTTGATCTTTGCCAGTAGTGTTCTTCACAATACCTGTCATGCTCCTATAACTGCTGCGATACAAATTACAAATGATAGAATTTTACTGTGTAACGTAGTTGTTGACCAGCTATTGTATCACATCTTATTTTTATTTCACTGCAGAACAATGGAAACAATGTGACAGATTCCTGGCAAAATACATTCACTACAAAGGGCTCAGGTTGACAAAATGGAAAAACTGAATGCATTGCACTGGTTACAGAGACCTTAGTTATGACTCAAAGGCACCTTTAATGAAAAACAAATAAGTTGGCAGGTACGAAAATACACTCAAGTTTAACACATATAGGAATTAACATGCATTTGTGAAATCATTATTATGAAAGAAGAAACACCTCTAATCAGACAAAAATGGTGTTCATAGGAGGTTACTATGCTAATGGCCCTAGGGCCTTTACAAACCTGGCCATGTTATACATGTGTTCCCTAAATGAGTATAGTTAGATGGTTGTGACATGCAGAGGCTCTTTCCTACCAACCTACATCCAGAGTAACAGGACATGAAATGCCATCAAGTGCAGCAGCATAACTGCTGGACATAATACTATAGAAAATGAAAAAAAAGGCTATCTGTTCAGATGCTAACAAAGTGCAAAATAAATCTGGTGCAGAAAAAAAGGGATCCACAATTAATTGGATGGACATTCTTTTACAGCTTAGAAAAAAAATTCTTCACAATGAAAGATTAACAGAAACTCATAAACTATTCCATGTGAAGGCAAATAACGGACATTTGTCACAAAATCTTCATGTTTCAGTTTTTTATATTTATGCATACATTTGTTAACTGGGTGGTGGCCTGGTTCGTGGACTCATTCCACTTATGGCTTAGACACATGTTAGACAAACAGGCAGTCAGGCTAGGATTCATACAGGAACATGCTGCACCTGTGCAGTACTGATACTGAAGGTGCTCACTGCCCAACACATACAATTCCACATTACAGATGCAAGAGATGGCAGCATAGTGAACAAAAGGCCACATTAACAAAGCAGAAAAGCAGCGGTAACATGCATGAAAGCAATGCATCAACATACTGAAGGAGCAGTGCCACTGCAGCAGGCATAACCAATGTGCACATCATGCAAAGCCTTTCCACTGTAACTGAAGCAGCACAGATGCCTAGACACAGTGCTGCAATGCATAACAACAGAGGGCTGCAATGCATAACAACAGAGGGCAGCATGGTGTGATGTGTATCTCAACATAACACAGCACAGCAGTGAAACAGAACACTAATGTGGGAATACACACCGATATGGCCACCCTGTTTGTCAAATAAATGGGGATGAAAGGGAAACATAAGAAAGTAGGAAAGGGGAGTACAGCAAATGGAGGGAAAACACAAGTGCCACTAAAATGGAATTAAGGATTGGGGAAGGAGGCTTGTATTTTCTGTGGGGATACAGCCTCATTTTCACTGTTCTGTCAAAGATATCATAGGATACCTTTTGGTGTGATAGAGAGAGAGAGGTGGGCATGTAGTGAGTGCACAAAGACAGACATGGAACACATACAGAGACGTTGTAGTTCACGTGCAAAATGTTGTTAGTGACTGGACACAAACACAAACAGTACACAAATGATGATGGTGATGGCAAAACAATGGCCAACCCATAGGTAAAGCTACAGAAGGAAGAGGTAACACATGGCAGGAGATAAGGTCAGTTCCTGACCTGGTTGACAGCCCGCCCATTCAACAAGGCAGCATTGCCAGGCATTACACACCTGGATAGCCATTCTCATGGAATATTTTTTCCCCCGGATGCCTCATTGCTGGGACCTTCTGGGGCCTTCCAGTCAAATGATTCCACAAACCCGTTCAGAAGATGCTCTCTGTTACTGATGCAAGTATCCAGCAATGTGCACACCAAAGCAGCCATCAGCCTTTTTCACATGCTTCCAGGTTAACATAGGTAGCACTCCCCTTTGCATCTTCAGCAGAGACGTCTTTAACCCTCTCCTGCAAAGCAGAATCCAAAGGAATCAGTGCCCCCCCCCCCTTCGACTCAGCAGCATCTGCAGGTGCTGAAGGAAACTAAGGTAAATATATCTGCCCCTCTGCCCCTGCCTTGTTTGGACCAGTATATGGGACACATAATGGGAAGAAAATGAGTAATACAGACATGACATGGACACATTTGTAACTGTATACTGAAATGCTACTATCAGGACAACTGCGCCTATACATTTTGAGACATTAAATCATATTCAAGAAACCATCTTCTGTAGATGAAAAGCCTATTAAGTATGGTTACCTATAGGGAGGCAACACTAAAGACAGCAAGAGATAACCATATATAAAAAAAATACTTACAGGATATCACTAGTTGTGTCTCAAAGTCAGAGTGCTGCCAAATCAGATCAGATCAGCACAACAGTGAGTGCAGTGTTCTCCTGTATGGATGATGCCCATGACATCAGATAGCACACATACCATGACAAACCAATTATCAGTTTTTAAAGCCCAGTAGATGTCAATTAAGTCCCT
Source organism: Protopterus annectens (assembly GCF_019279795.1). Taxonomy (NCBI): domain Eukaryota; kingdom Metazoa; phylum Chordata; order Ceratodontiformes; family Protopteridae; genus Protopterus; species Protopterus annectens. The sequence goes on from NC_056744.1 coordinate 1,263,802,326, forward strand.
GAGAAAGAACAAGAAATCCTACTGCCCCTGGTACATCAAAGTGAATCCCTGCTTTAGCTTGATGGAGGATGAAATAGCTATAGCCACCCAGATGATCCAATTAAGAAGCAATATGGTAGAGACCTATACACATGGATACATTTTTTTTAATTAAGTGTTGCATATCATGGCACTGTACCCTTCAACTGTGTGTACTCACAGGCCTGGAGTAGTAGCAAAGCTGTCATATGCATTGTGATAAACAGTATATGTACACTTTGCACTGCTGGTTGTGGTTTAGCACAGTGTGCAGAGAAAGTGATTCAGTCACATTGGTGTAATATGGCCTCGTTTGTATATCTGCACCTCTATCTGCACAATGATAACTTATAAAACACTGTCACCATCTTGTACAAAATTGCTTTTAACCATATGAATGGAACTTAGTGGAAGTGCAGTAAGTGTGTGAAATGATGAATAAGAGAGCTAAAAATGAAGAAATAGGCTTGTATTGTATTCTGCTACATCCATGCAATGCCAGAGGTGCCTTTCATTGAGAGGTATGGTCACTGTGCTGTTGTCTATATATCTGAAGTATATACAAAGGTGGATCAAATATAGTTATTCCACCTCTGATATGACAGATATGGAGGTGGTTAAAACAACACACACATGTCCAGGCATATGAGTACAGAGACATCCAGACATCCAGACTCTCTCATGTCACATGCTGCCACAACATAGTCACATAGTTCACTTGGGTATGTATGTTTGTAGGGGATACCACACCCACAGGAAACTTCATGGGATAACCTGGCATGTAGTGGGGGGAGTGCCATGACCTTACATGCCTACATGATTATAATATCATCTACTAGTTTTTAAATTTGTAACTGCAGATGATTTCCTAGTTAGAACAAAGCTTGGTGGACCTGTGGATGTAGGTACTATATCCCCTTGAAGCATGGCAGAAAATGACACTGTGTTATATGATTGTGCTGCCATCAGGTTGACACCATCATCAACCACAGTAAGCATATTATAAATGAACCACCAGGTTAATATTGGTCATGACAGTAAGATATGACATATGTATGAGTTAGTCAGGCATGCATACTCAATGAATGACATGTTTTATCTGCAGCTGTACAGTTGCTGGTATTGATGCCAGGGACTGTAACATCAAGAGAAGTTCACAGGCCAGGAGTCTGATGTGTTTCTGCAGGTCTTACACATGAAGAGCATGCACCTACTGCTGAAAGACAGAGCAGTCCTGCAGGTCAGAGACCACATTTTGGATGCATGGTGTGTTATGTGAACACAGTGGACAGCCATAACAGGTCACTAAAACAGGGTGAAAATGAAGGGTACAGATATTTTCACCCATGCAAAGCAAAAGTCTTGAGACATTACAATGGAATGAACTACAACACTATTGGGGGTAGGCTCAACACCACTGAAGACATGCACAATACTAGAAGAGTTCTAGGTGTTGCTCTTTGGGCAGGAGGACTGGTCTGGCACTCATACCATACAGTGCCTTTGATATGGGTGCAGGCCTTGCACCTACTGCCTGCATGCTAGTACATGAAGCACTAGGTTAATATTGACCATAATAGTAAGCTATGACACATACTTATTCAAGAAGAGAATGTGATTATTTTCCACCTAAACATCTGTCATTCCAAGAATCTCTGATCTGTAAGTGCAAGACATGAGTTCTAAAATACTGTACAACACTGTTTTGCATGTGTCTTACTATGAATGGTACAGGTGGATACTCAAACCATTTGTTTATGGTCTTTCAATAGAGGACAGATGCTGATATGATTACTGTGGCTGAAGATGACGGCAACCTGGTAGGAGCTCAATGAGATAACACAGTGTCACTGTCTGCCATACTTGAAAGAGAGGTAACACCCACATCCACAGGTACAGCGGCCCCTGCAGATGTAAATGCTAAGTGCTTGGCCTCACAAGAGCCTGCCGTTCCTTAGGTGGATGACAACCTCACACCTGCTCCTCCTGTGTCACCACTAGGCACAGCATCTGGTATGTACACTGCCAGTGGCATCTGCTAACTCATCTAAGGGGAGGGAGAAGTGGGCTAGTCTGACAACACCACATCATTTCAACTGTCTCTAATATGCCTGTGGCACTCAAAATCAACAGCTGCTAGTCATGTCACTGGTCATGACACACTCAGCTGCTGTACATACTACCACTGAGCTAATGAATATGATCTCTGATGTGTGAGGACAAGTGCCAACATCATGTCCACAGCTCCATCCCTGCGACTGATTATGACAGACATTCATTCCTTCGTTGGTGGGCATGATAAAAAGTAAGAGTTTCTGTTTGTTCAGTCAGAACCATCTGTATGTATTTACTGTCAGGGAAGAGCATGCTAGAGCTGATAGTTTTTATTCTAAACTTGTTATGAAAGGTCTTACTTCCTTCCTGTTTGACACAGCTGAGATAGAGGAATCACTGCATTTTTTTTGTCTCTGAATGATGTGAGGGTGTTTTGCCCCAGTATATTTTAGTATTAACGTAAACAGATCGTAGCTGGAATGCATGTACAGAGCACTGAAAATTAGAATTAGCTGCCATATGTACTTTATGATAGATACTAAAACGGAGCTGGCATGGCTTTATAATGGATAAAATACTATATTATGCAGCACATGCTAACTGGTTTCTACAGGCATGTAAATGGGAAGATCTATGCAATTAACATAGGTTTTGCAAGTCAAGGAATCCAAAACAGTAGACAGATTCAGAAACATGTAAAGCAGCAGTAGCACAGTAGCACTCTGCTGTGTTGCATACCCATTTCTAGTACTGAGATTCACAATGTGCAACAGGAGACGTGTTAGAAATAGCAGCAGTTGTAGCACAGCAGCATATGCTGGACGCCATCATCAGTGACACTGCACACAGTGTTGCATGTGACAGCCATCAGCACCACCACAGGAGCTACCGACAGTCCCTGACATTACTACTAGCTCATGGGCTAAAAGGTATTTACCATTTCCAAGTAGACAGGACCACAGGAAAGATAATAACTGCACTGTGCCACCCATAGACAAAGCCAAGAGTAATGAATGGTACGTCTATTCATATAAAAACAAAGTTGTGTGTAGCCTTAATCATCTCAGCTACTGGGACCTTCCAGTGTCCTATGAGGGTGTGTCAGGGATATAGCAAACTATGGCCTCATGAATACTAAATCCCTTCTTCCATAGTAGGTTACAACATGTGTAGGATCCTATCTGGTTCCCCAGGATACCAGAGCAGAGAACAAACACAATGCAGACCTTTTATGAATTAGTTCATTTCCCTGATGTTTTGGGATCCATAGATTGCACACACATTGATAATAAGGTCTCAACCTGTTCCAGAGAGTCTGCAATACAATAACAGGAGTGATTTCCACTCTCTGAACTGCTAGGTGGACTGTACTGCCCATAGCATTATTTATAATGCATTTGCGCACAAGTTGGGCAGTTCACATGATGCATTCATCTGACCCACATCTAGCATGTATCTATGGTTCCCATAGGGTCGCACACACATGCATATACAGCCATTAGACAGGCCTATACTCACAGGTGTTAGACAAGCAGATCAGATATAATATATTGCTTGTTGTACTGCAGACGATGCTGGATATTTTCTAAAGCCCTGGCTAATGACCCTGATATGCCACTCCAGGCTATACAGGAATAGATCTATAAAACTGCCCAAGTGGAAATGCAAAACATAGTGAAACATTAATTATGAGATTGAAAGGATGTCTTCAGTGTCTAAACAATTCAGTTGGGGCACTGCTATACAGATCAAATGTACGCTAATTAACATGGAATTGCACAAACAAATGGAGTGGCAGATAGATCTCATAGCAAAACTAATAACTGCCACAGTTTCATAAATAGTAGCATAAGGCTGGTATGAAGGTTCACAGAAGGAACAACAGCTGCACCACAGCCAAGGTATTAGCAAGTGCAATACATTGCAGCACTGTAAGCCACTATACATGTAAAACAGAATAAAATGATGTATCTGATATTACACTTAGGCTATCAATGGCAGTACATAGACTGGTCACTTTGAATTAGACACTGCCATTCTTCCACAGATTAGGCACAGTCATGATCATTTGCATAGATGGTGGCATACAGTGACAGGTGACTGCAACATTATAATGTGAGGTAGGGTCATGGGAGATGAACACAATGTCTCATGTCGCTCTATTAAATGCAGTTTCAGGGAAATCAGTTTAACACAAAAAAATGCTTTTGATGTAGAAGGCTATCGGTTATATTCCTACACCATGTAGACTGATTGCTGATACTGTGTTGTACTTTAAGGTGGGAGGGGTGCTGCAAGTCCTGAGTGTGTCCTTTGTATAAGATGCCTAATAACTATGAACCTGTTGTCTGCCATTCATTCTCTATTGCAATATTAACAGTTTACCTTTTTTTTTTAAGCTAGGCAATTTATTCTTCAAGGGCAGCAGGCACGGATTTTGTAGATAAAACACTGAAATATAAAGCTGTTTGCTAGCAGCAGCAGCTTCTTCATTAGTTAGAGATTAATTTAATGTGGAATTACTCAGATGGTGTTTACTTCTGCAAAGATTGTACATATACTGACTGATACTGAATAGCCTTTTATGGTTGAAATGTCCTGAAATTGTCAGTTTTGTCATCATTGGTTTATACATTGTGTTTCATTACTTACTGGAAAATTGTTCAAACCTACAAATTTAAAACACGATCTAACAAGTGTGCTGTATTATACAAGGAATGTATGTTAATAAAATCATAAAGATGAATCAAAGAACACATGTATGTGTGCATGGTCATAACAATGTGTGCAAGGGGCCTATGGTTTGAAAATAGCCAAAAGGAAAACTTAATCTGTCACTGGGCAGATTATTTTCTTTGGATGTAGCTTTCAATGCTGTTTCAATATTGTGAGTTTCAAGGTCAGAAAACTTGACTATTAATGCTTGTTTTCATTGCGAGACTGTATTGTTTTGTTTAGCAAACGTCTATGAACATTTGTGCTAAAAAATTTGAAATAAAGTTTTAAATTAATCCAAATATCTGTAATTACTGTAGAGTAAAGAAGAAAACAGCATGTGCACTAACAGGTCTGAGCAGTATTTATGGTAACTGGGAAGAAATAGCCAAGGAATGGAACACTGTAATGGCTGCAGAAGGGGGGTGACTGCTGTGTGCGTGCATGCGTGAGTGTAGGGGGAGCCCTATCCAGTACCCTGCCTAGGCCCCATTTCACCAAGATCCAGCTCTAATGAGGAGTCAAGGGTCAAATCTTCCAGTGGTAGGTTTCATTTCCATGATGTGAGCATTGGCAGTGCCAGTTGTCTTATCTATTACACAACTGGATTCTTTAAAGAATTTCAAACTCAATTGAAAAAAATCACTTCCTCAACAAACCAATGTGCCCCTGTTTACAAAACCACAGACCACTTTAAACTATGTCTAACACATCAAAGTAGTATGACTCCTATAAATTTCAAGAAAATCTTTCCCCATGAATATGATTTCATTTTATATTCTTTGGCATTTTTTCTCTCATAATCTCATTATCAGGCCAAAATGGGCCATGTGTTGATATGCACCAAAACGCTTTATCTACCGTCTTTCTCCGTATTGTAAGTGTCACTAAAAACATTTTATGTATACTACAAATACTAACTAGATTATGTAAACCTTTGTTTTACTAATCTTTAGAATATTGTGTATGCTGTAGAACTGTATAAAATGTTATGCTTGATGTATTTCTAATCTTTAAAAAATTGTGTAAAAAACTTTTGGATACTTCTGTAAACATAACATGGTCTTAAATATTTCTTGGATTTGTAAATGGAGCTTTTCTCCCCAGGCCTCCACTGAAAATGTTTTTTTGACCCAGTGGATTCCTGGTCAACAAATGTCAATAAATAAATAACGTGTATTGTTTGAGCAAGAGTACAAGATTACTAGGCTGTTTAAGAACCCTTACTAGCCTAGCCAATATAACCCTATTTTACCCAATATATGGCTCCTACGGGCAAGACGATGGCACGGATCTGTATCTATGCATTGAGTATCTTAGATTGCCCTTATCCATAAGGGATATAGGCACTATGCCAGGTGTGAATTTGTGATTCTCCATTTACTGATCCAAATTGCATTTGAAGAGGGCCAGGGAAGGGCTCTACTTAATGTGAATTGGAAGCCTGTTCTAATGAAGGGACAATTGCTGAGACGCATCTTTCTCTCCAGCATGTTTTGTTTGATTCACTGACTAATTTTAGATCCCAAGATCAGGGGACTGTTGTGCTGTTTGACTTGCAGATGTGAGTGCCTTGTAGGTCAGGCTTAGGTCACCCCTTAATGGTCAGTAAAACACAGAGTAAAGAGGTAGGGCTTTTAGTCTGTCTGCATAGGACATGTTGTTTATATCCTGTATTTTCTTTGAGAGGAATCACTGAGGTTGCTCCAGCTGCTGTAAGTGCCTAGTCAAGTACAGGTCAAATGGTGCATTGTACTCAATTATTGGTCTAATGAGGTCTGAGTACAGCAGAACTATAATTTCCTTGGATTTGGATACCATACCTTTACTTATTAGTTGTGCTACAGAGAAGGACTTCCTCACCACTGTGGACAACTGGCAGTCAAAGTTCAGGCTACTATCTGTATACCATGTGTACCTAGATCTCTACTAATCTAATCTACTCTTAGGGGTGTACTACTGATGTTGTAATTTGCTGGGGTATTTGACTTCCCAAAGGGTATGATAATGCATTTTTTCACATTTAGTTTTAGGTCATGGATACCCGCGGTAGTGGTGGTGCGGTAGCGTTGTCGCCTCACAGTAAGACACTGTCCGGTTCGATTCCCAGCTAGAGCGTCTTCTGCGTGGAGACATGCGTGAATGGGCGTACCTTCGTTCAAGGTTGTGCGTCAGGGCTGGTAACTTGGCATGTAAAAATCAACTACCAATCATTAGCGGACCGGAGTTCCGCTGTGGCGACCCCTAACCGGGAAAAGCTGAAATACACAAACAAACAGTTTTAGGTCATGGATCTGGCGCCAATCAATTGTCTGATCTAGACCCTCCTGAAGGATATCTACATTGTTGGGGAAATTCAATGATTGCTGCCAGCTTGCAGTTGCCAGGAAACTCTGTCATCCAGAGGCCGTCCAGATTAGCCTTGACTTCAGAGAAGTATATTCTGAACAGGAGTGGTCCTGTAATTTGAGCTAACAGACTGTATGCTCACAGGCGACTGCAAAATATTAAAGTTATGGCACCATGCATATACAGCCTGATGAAGCAACCTAGGTCTTGAGCAAGAGAATCTGTGCCACCCACAACATGGATGATGCCCATGGCTAGGGGTGTGGCATGACTGTTCCCACGGTTGACACTAATGCAGTCTGACTAACAGTTTGTGTACACCGAAAAGGAATGCCTTTGCCCAGTCATCTTTAATATGGATCCCCCTCCTATGGCCATGCATTGCATGACATGTGGATGGAAGCAGGATGGTAACTGCAATGTCTTTGATGTAGGCAACTATGGAGGCAACATTTTCCAACAGGAAGCAAACCAATACTTTGAGCTTTTACTGGGTAAGCAATTTTGAATAACATAATTGTGTGCTCCCTGTAAGTGTACTCCATGTCTCTATGCAGTCAGTGAGTTTCTTCCCACAAGCCACTGAGCACATTGACCATATTCACAGTGCTGTGGGTTGGAGCTGTCTGTGGCTGGATCCCAGATCTGCACATCCATTGGTTAACTGACAGCCCTCTAACCATGGCAAAGGTAGCCTTGGAATCATACTGGTGCAGGACCCCCCCCCCCATGTCTATCCCTTGTGATAGGTAGATGCACATCAGAGATGCTGCACACATTAGTTGCTGCATGGACTAGGGGAAATACATGAAGACCCCAAGGGACTCAAGTACAGGGTGCAGGTCCTTCACTGGTGAAGCTGTGTGCTGAGTGTTCAGCCTGTACTAATTGGCCTCTGTAATGGTAGATGTGGACCCTTCCCCTATAGTTTTGCAAGCAATGCTACTATATCATTGGACTTTGCCACTAAGTCACCGACATCATCATCAGCAGCCAAAGGTGCCTTGCTGGTATCAGCCTTATGTTGTCATGCTATGCTGGATAAAACAGTAGAACCTGTAAAGACATGAACACACATGACACTAATGCCCACCCACAAGCATATGTCTCTATAGCCTTCTGTGACATGCATACTGATATACTTGCAGGTTGTTGCAGCTGCAGACTAATAGGTGCCTTGAAGGGCAGACATGCAGATGGGTCTTGGTGAATTCTTCACATTGGACATGCAATGGAGTGTGCTACAGTGCATTGGGATAGACATTACTGATCCGGTTCTTCCAGTTATTGACACACAGGTTCTTGCTGACAGGCCAGCTACCATATAAAAGCCATCTCTAGGTATGATTGTCAACTCTCATGGCCAATGAGTGACACAATTGACCTCAGTCTGCCACTTATGGTGTGGGGGATCCTGCCCCTGTGTAGGTCTTGTCTTTTGCCATGTTCCATGCCTTTTCCTTTTAATGAGATATCATATCAGTAAATCTTAATCCATTCTGTTGTACCGAATCATTATGGCCATGTATAGCATTCATTTGCTGCACCAGACCCTGCCAGTTCTGGTCATGGTAATGCTTGCTTGCATCACCTTTGCCCAGTAGAAGTGTTATGCACAGCCTAAACTCCCACTCTCCGTTTATATGCTGTAGCCATGCTTCAACATATGGCCCTAGAAAACCACATCCCTTGCAACATATCCTTCTAACAGTTTCCTGTGTTCATGGTTTGAACCTCCCCCAACCTCAGGCAGATAGTTCTGTACCATGGCAGTGTCATGGGATACTCAGTTACACAATGACATCTGTCTCACTCTCCTGTAAACTACTGCAAGGTTTGTTATGACTGCTGTTGTAGAGATAATTTACCTGCTAGGACTCTGTCCACAATTCTGTCATGCTCAATGTTTGCAGAGGCTTTAGTCAAATTACTATATTTCAGGGTTATATAGTTGCTCGCAGTACTGTACAAAATGATACCAATAAATTATAATGCATTAAGTTACGGCGCTTAGCTTGGTGGCTATGCTAATGAAATCAGTTAGTACCACTGTATGTGAATAACTTCTGCTACACAATGCTGTATCCATATGTGTCATTGCAAGCCATGTACATAACAGTGAGCACAAAGCATGAAACTTGTATGTTTATGAATATGGCATGTGCATGTGTATAGCTTCATGGAGCAGTTCTATGTTGCATGACATATGGTGGCAAATTTTGGTCAGTGCATATTACTTACTTTTGTAGAATTCTTTATCCATACAGAGCGTAGCTGGGCACATCACTGTGAACACAAAGCATGTGACCTACAGGCCCAGATTCTGTGTTCATAACTCAATGGTCGAGTGCTGTGCAGCATATTGGATGATTCACAAATGTGCATCTGTGTGCATGGAGCAATTTGCTCCTCAACTGCGCCTTTGTGAGAGGCCATGGTTCTTCAGGAACTGTGGAATGTAGGCTCCAGCATGCAGCACCAGGGAGAACAGGGTTTGTCTTGTTATTCCTGCAGAGGAGCTGTAATTAGTGCTTAGCCACTGAGATGGTCCTTTGAAGGAAATGGATGCCTGGGATGAGCTGGCAGGAATGCTCATTTCTGCCACATGCATTACTCATTGTCGTCAGCAATGTAAGGATCAGTACAGTGACCTACATGTTTGTGATCTCAACCTGCTTATAGGTCCATAGGTAAGTACTAGGCTAGCTGCCCTTCCAGGCCCTTTTAAGCCTAACCAGTTTCTCTTTTGGTGCTCATATTAATCGCATTTGGTGTTAGATTGGCCTTACCCATCCCATGATCAATAATTACATATTACCCATAATGAGAATAACTGGGATCATAGCATATGTAATTTGGGGGCACCCATGAATGGAATGAAGCATTTAGTAACTTTCTCTGTCCATTAGCATTATAGGGGCAGTCCTGAGATAAATTTTCTGTTTCCTATCCATAGATCTAAATCGTTCTTGAATATGGACAAGGATAAGCATTGTTCACCATGGACAATAAAGAATGAACCAGAAATATACTGTAAGCTTTTTTTCTTAATAGAATCTTAGGATTATAGCAAATACAGGGCTATTAGACCAAAAACCATATGAGTCTTGCCAATAACCACACTCAGGCTCTACCAACCTTTTCAAGATAGGCAAGGCCTTTAAGACCCATGGTGTATTTTAGGGTACCCATCCACTTCCCAAAGCTATGTTTGAAGGCACTCAAGGAATCACACCAACATGGAAGGTAAGTCTATTCCAGATATAGAGGAGTCGCCGGGTGATAAACTTATTTGTCTATTTTATTTTTGCTTTTCCCTGATGTAGAGTCAGAACTTTTCTTCAAATCTTGGTTGTACTGTATGACACATTAAGGAAAAGGAGTTCTTAGATAATAGAATTCCTGAGGGCACAGTCACCCCTCAAGATTCAATATTACACTTAGTATAAAGAGTGTGATTCCAGCCTTTCTTGACTGCTAAAATATTTGAGCCCTGAGATGTTTTTTATTAGGAATCTCTTCAGTCACAGAAGTTGTTAAAAATTTCTTGTGAGATGCATGTCAAAAGTTGTATTATACTCTGTAATGGGTCAAATCGTGGAAACGTATATGGAAAAAATAACTGCCTTGGCTTTGAAAAAGATGCCGCTGGTGATTAATTGTGATATATAAAAACTTCCTGACTAGGCCGCTACAGGGTGATGAAAGGAGAGGGAACTATCTGCCACAGATGCCAAGGTTTCTCTTGACAGACTCACTGGAGAGTGGGTTGTCATTGATAATGATAAATTATGTGGCAACAGCTTGTTGTTTTTTAGAGGATATAAAACTGCATTTGTTTGAGTCCTTGCTCGGTGCACCATGTATTAACGTGTGATAGTTCTGCTTGAGGGAGAACTTATATTATTTGTTGATTTGATAACTACTTAAGCATTGATCCTTGTTGTCACTTGTCTGTCGCTCTAACATAGATGACAAGCAAGTGGGGTATTTCGTTTAGATGCTTTAATATGTAAAAACACATCAGGATGGATAGCAGCATCATAAAATACAAACAAACTGGTTAACAGACAGACCTTACATACACACATGCTTACATCTCGATGGCTTATTACAAAATAGCAGTCTAGCCTGCATGTATTCAGTATTATACACTTGTGCAAGCCCTTGAATAGCTACTTAAAGGTATATACACACATATTGATCTACATCCTCCCTCTTAAAAAGATTACCATTTGTAGAAACAATATCAGATTAGACATGCATTACTATATACATTAGAAACAAAACACAATGTTCATGTCCAAGTTGCTTTATATCTGTTACAGGGTTTAGAGATCTGACCATATTGCGTAACATAACAATCTGGACTAAATTTAGCAACAGGGACAGTCTTCGGTGAACAACTCATATCAGGAACTTCTGGATTTGTCACACAAACAGGAATGTAGTCTGGAATTGGAACACCGACAACTCACTCTGAGGTAAATGCTGTGGTATAGGCTTGGACACTGTCTCAAATGTTTCCAATTCTGCCTGTGTGATCTCGGCTCTGGGCGAATATTCTTCACAACACCAATCCGATCATACCCTTTGGACGTTTGCATCCTTGCCACTTCTCCTTCTCGTAATGGATTGACCGGTTTGCTGGTTTTGTCGTAGTAGGACTTCAGGCTTAAACGCTTCTTCACCAGCTTGTCTTTTTGCTGACCTGTTGTTCTCGACGCATGGAACCAACAATTTACTGATTGGTAATGTGATTCTGGTTTGTCTCGACAGAAGTCTCTGAACAGGTGAACCAAAATGTTTATCACGAGGAACATTTCTGAGATTCAAGAGATACAGGAAAACCCCACTATAATCTTATTTTAACTTCTCTAGTAACTATTCTACACTTTGAACTGCACATTCTGCCAAACCATTTGACTGCGGGTACTCAGGGCTACTTGTGACATGAGTAAAGTCCCATTCTTCAGCAAATCTTTTGAACTGTTGGCTTGTAAACTGCATGCCATTATCAGAAATAACTTTGTGCGGACTACCATGTACTGAAAAATTATACTTCATCTCTAATAACAGTAATGGATGCTAAATTAAGAAGTAGGTCAATCTCGCACCAGTTGGAGTAAGAATCTACTAATACCAAATAATGTTGACCATTACACTCGAAAATATCCATGGCTACTGTCGACCAAGGTAGTTCAAGAATCTGGTTTAACTGAAGTGGTTCCTTTTGTTTATGCAGCTTTGTACTATTACACATGGAACAAGATGACAGTGCTCTCTCAATGTCTTGTGACATAGAAGGCCAAATACTAGTCCTCTTGCCCTTCTTTTGGTACAGTTGGTTCCTTGGTGACCATGATATAAAAAAGTAATGTACTGTTATTGCAAGGACTTTGTAACAATTATTTCTGGACATTTCATAATGATACCTTTGTCAAAGAAAATTTCATCTCTGTATGGAAAATAAGGTTGCACTTCTTGAAGTACAGTAGACTGCTTTGACAACCATCCTTGACTGATAAAGTGGTTGAGTCTTTGTAAAACTGGCTCTGTGGCTGTGTGATCTCTCAACTCATCAAGATGTGTGGAAGAAAAATTTCTGACGTTCATGACTTCAAAATTAAGGAGCTCATTCTCATGCTGTTCTGTGGTGATTCTGGGCAATCTGGAAAATGTATCAGCAAGACAAAGAAATCTGCCTTTCTTGTAGACAAGATTAAAATTATACTTTTGTAATCTCAGCATCATATGTTGCAACCTGGCTGGAACTAAATGCATAGGCTTTCTCAGGATAGTGACTAGAGGTTTGTGGTCTGTTTCAATCTGGATAGGTCTACCATAAACATAGTCATGGAACTTCTAACATGCAAACACAATTGCCAAAAGCTCTTTCTCGATCTGGACATTCTGTATTTCCGGTCGGATAAGAGTTCTCGATGCATAGGCAACAGGTTGACCCTCTCATAGAATGACTGCACCAATACCAAATTTTGAAGCATCACATGAAAGAGTAACTGGCTTGTTAGCATCATAGTATCCGAGAGTTGGTGGACTAGCAATTCTCTGTTTCAGGACATCAAATGCTCTTTGGTTTTGCTCTAACCAAGACCAAGATACATCTTTACGTGTCATCTCTCTGAGTGGTGCTGATAGTTGGTTCAAGTCTGGAATGAACTTGCCTAGGTAGTTAATCATGTCAAGAAAACATTGCAGGGCTTGAACATTGTCGCTGGCATCTTGAGAATGGTGGTTTGCTTTGAAGGGTCTGATCGTAGGCCTGAACTGGTAAATAAATGATCAACATTTGTAGCCTGAATTTGCATTTCTGTGGCTTGAGCTTAAGATTCGCTTGACATGCCCTTTCCTAGAACTTTTCTGAGGTTTCTGTCGTGGTCCGCTTTACCATGACCTCATACTAGTACGTCATCTACCATAACAGTACAAGGATACCCCCCAAAAAAATTTCTCCACTGCACGTTGAAATACTTCACTTGCAGAATTTATCCTAAATGGCATTCTTAAAAATCTGTACCTGCCACACGGAGTACTGAACGTAGTAAGCAATGATGATTTTTTGGGAAGCTTAATTTGCCAAAATGAACTCTCTGCATCTAAGACAGAAAAACAGTGGCTTTGGCATCAAGGCTGTGACATCTTCGACTGTGTGCATTGGATGATGAGGTCTTTTTAGCACCTTGTTCAAATCTCATGGATCATTACATATTCTGATGTCATCTGAGCTTTTCTTATGAGCTACCATCATGGAAGATACCCAACTAAGTTGGAGCTGCAACTGGACAAATCACACCTTGTCGCACCATTTTATCTAGCTCAGCTTTGACTCTGTCCTGCATGGCTACTGGAACTTTATGTGCTGGCCTAAATAAATGGACTGACCTCTATGTCTAACTACATGGAGTACACAACTGGAAGTTTGCCTAATTTGTCTTTGTAAAGATCAGCATAGGTAGAAAAAATGTACTGGGCAAAATTAGAGTAGTGGACTTTTAAGCTAACATGGTGAACTTCCTTATTAAATGAAAGCAGTCCCATTTTCAAACTGTCTCTGAGCCCTAATAATGACTGGACGTGCCTCTTGACCACTTAAAATACCAAGTCGTAGCTTCTTAAAGTACAATGCTGCTTACCTTCATTACTTAGTCAGACTCCTGATACTTTTTTTTTCCAGCTCTTATTTCCTAGGTAGGCCTCTAGATCAGGTTTCACTACCATCCCCCATTGGATATCTTCCTCCTCCCCCACACCCTCCCATTCCCCTGGAAGGCTACATTAGATACATCTAAACTGTGGCGCCATTTTTAAAATAGTCCAGACTCTGCTGCTTCAATTGCTTCTCCTCACCAGGTACCCTGAGAAGTGTGCACACATGCTGGTATTTTTTAGTTTATGCATTTGCTTAGTTTTTGTTTGAAAGTACTGCCTCTGTGTTATTGCTGCAGTTTTACTGTGCACTGTTTAATCTTTGCCTCTGAATGCGAGCATTGTGTTGAATGTAATTAGCATAGCATGCAGGTATTATTGATTTATGTATTTGCTTATATTTTGTTTGAAAGTACTGCCCCTGTGCTATTGCTGCAATTTTAATATGCACTGTTTTAACCTTTGCCTCTGAATGTGTTAGCATTGTGCTGAATGCATTTACACATAAATAGAGTGCATTTATTGCATTATTGTAACTGCTTTGTAGAACTTAAGGTCAATCATTGGGACACATGTGTTACCTGAACATCCTCCCATGTTTGCTAACACTATGATGCACTTTCAAGATATATTGCATTTACTCGGGCAATGCTAACACTATTCAGCATTTCCCACTGTGGCTACTGGTATTTAACAAACAGACTGCCTGAACCTTTGTTGTTATCCTGTAGGTTATGCCTGGTCGCAAGTGTGAATTAATGATGTGCTCACTTACCTGGCATGTACCTTACCTCATAATAGTATAGTATATCCTTACCTTCCACCTTCTCCATGCACATGTACCCATAGCTTACCCCAAGCCAATACTTTGCTCATATTAATTTTTTACTGTTGTCTACCCACAACAAGACTTTGTTACATCTCTTTTTGTCTCCCTTTTCATACAGCTCTAGCTCTACTTCACTCGTGGCTGATTCCCCCCCCCCCCCCCGAAGTGAAGAATTTCTGAAAATTATCCTACAAACAACTGAAGGCAAAAGGAGTCACTACTGGGACTTTTACTCTCTGAAACAGTCTTATCTCTAGCTCTACTTCACTTGTGGCTGCCCCCCCCAGTAAAGAATTTCTGAAAATTATCCTGCAAACAACTGAAGTCAAAATGACTCACACTGTGGGACTTTTACTCTCTGAAATATTCTTATATAGGTGTATTCCCTGTTACCTAATTTCTGCATCTAGTTGTTAGTGCTTTTACTTAATTTTATTATATTGGGTCTATATTAGAAGCACGAAAATGATTCTGAGCAAATACGGAAACAGCGACACATATTCATCGAATCACATTTAAGCAATTCGTGAATATGTCATAGGACAAGGAGATAGTTGGCCAGCTTCACTAAGTTGCCCTTTCCTCCCCTACAGTGTGATCTCGGAGTTGGTATATTTAGTTAGGGGGTATGGGGGCAGAGCCTCCCACATTGGGTGGTGTGGGGATGAAGCCCCCCACCTGTTTATGATGTTAAATTATTTTTTTTAGCGAATGGCCTCGTACATTTTTTCCATAGGGAAGAATTCGCTTACATGGCCATTCGCTGTTGTTAGGCTTTGTGCATTGTGTCGACTTTTATGTAGTCGTACATATGCACTTTCAGTCTTATACTATAGACCCATTATACTGACATGGCGTGCACACTTCCAAGGTCTTTTTCCCCCTTCTTCCAATCCCTGCCATTGCAATGAACTGCCATTAACTGGCAAAAGAACACCACCAAACAAGTGAATCTTAGCCCAGTTAAGCAGCTCATTTTGTAAGCAGAACAGTTCTCTACAGTTATTTAAATTCTCCAATATTTATGTCTACTGTAAAGTCACCCAAGTCTCTCCACAGCAGTTATTTTTCCATTCACTGTGAATAAATAGTGGAAGCACAGTAAATTGCATAATCCCTTCCATTAAAGTACAACGCTGCTTACCTCATTACTTAGTCAGACTCCTGATACTTTTTTTCAGCTCTTATCTCCTAGGTAGGGCTCTGCCCGCTCCACTCCCCCATCCAACCCCCATTCCCAACCACCCCCTAACTCATTTCCTTTATACCTAACTTTACCATACCCACACCAAACCACCATCCCTCAGCCAATCACACAAACAACCACCAACTCTCCCTCTCCTTTGCTCTCATATTACACAGTCTACACATAGTACCTCCTCATTCACAAAATTGCTACAATCCATCCTGCGTATATACTATCAGGATCCCCTACACATTCCACAGGGTTATCTCTATACAGTCCTACCACATCTAACAAATGAAACATGTACTCCCATCAAATAATTCTAGCACAAGCACTCACCATTACAGCCCATCTAACCTCACCCTACTTGAACAACATTACAATCCACAACATAAGTAACCCCACTTCAACCTCATTTCCAACATTCATTAACTAGCACTTACTCATCTCACCCTCACCACCTATGACCTACACCCATACAAATGCCTCCATTATCAAAACAAAGCTAGGGTATCCCTACACTGTGACTTAGCCTTCTCCAAATACCTACAAACCATTAAAAACAATGCCTCTCACCTGCTATGTAGTGGTGATATCAACCCCAACCCAGGTTCAATAACAAATCCTACAAATCACCAGATTCAGCCTAGAACCAGTACTAGCCTACTTAAGAGAAAATCTGATATTCTAATAATAAATCATAATATAAGAAGTATCCTTAACAAAACCACTGAGCTCCAAGCAACCATAGCATTATACTTACATGACATCATCTTCCTCACAGAAACATCCTGAAACCACACATTAAAAATGAAGAAGTACTTCCCCCTGGTTATAGCATACTACGAAAAGGCCGTACAGCTACAAGAGGAGGCAGAGTTGCTCTCCTATATAAGAACAACATCAATGTTGAACTATTTAACACATAAATCACTGCATTTCATAACACTGAGATCCTACTTGCTAAGGTAAGACTAAATACACAAAAACAGCTAAATATCTTAGGATCATATATCCCTCCAGGAGATAACATCAAAACCCTAGACTCTCTTTTCCAATGGACATCAGAAACCCTCCCCCATGAAATCATTATACTAGGCGACTTAAATATTGATTGGACCTCACTTAAATCACCCCATCCCTCAAATCATATTAACCTTTATAGATTCTCGCAGCTTATACAAACCCCTACTAGGGTAGACAAAACCTCTAAAAAATAATCAATACTAGACTGGATTCTCACCAATCGCCCATCTTTCACCCATAATTACGGTACAGTGACCACCTCCCAACCTTCTTCATCGGATACCAAACTAAACTCATTAGAACTAGCTCTCTTAAAGACATCAAATACACTAAAAACTTCAGGTCTGATGAACTTAATACAGCCCTTAAACACTCTAACTGGTCCCCTCTTTTAACACTTCCTTTAGATGAAGCAGATGAGTATGTATTTCAACACTATCTTCTTAGGCCTTCTCAACCATCTTGCTTCACCAAGACAGATCTGCACTATAACCATCTATGCCCCATGGTTTACCAAGAACACTAGGGAACTTATGAAGCAAAGGGACAAAGCATGGGACACCTGGCACAAAAATAAAACTACGCCTAATAGGCAAACATTCTTACAATTGAGAAACACTGTAAATAAACAAATCAGACTAGACAAACAAAAATACTACAGTGAAATTCAAACCAATCATAATACCAACCCACAAAAGTTCTAGGCCACTATAAACAGTATTCTCCAACCAGGTAAATCACCAATTCCTCATCCAAACATAGACACCACCTCTATAAACACAGCGACCCAATTCAATGAGTTCTTTACCAACTCTATATTTAAGCTGTCAACAAACCCACACTCCTCAACCCCCACTATACTATATGATCCATCACATAACACTAACTCCTTCACCCTTCAACCTGTACCAAATTACACCATCTATAGACACCTAACCAAACTTAAACCCACCATTTTAGCAGTAGACAAACTACCTGCCAAATCCTACAAACAGCCACCCAAGCCATTTCCTACCCAGTTTCTATAATCATTAACAGATCAATCTCAGAACAAAAGGTGCCACTTCTCTGGAAAATCTCCTACATTATACTAATATACAAAGGGGGCAACTCCACTGACCTAACAAACTACCCCTCCATAGCTATACTTTCCCCACTGGCTACAATACTGGAAAAAATCTATGCACACCCGGGTCCTAACACATCTCCTCTCAAACAATCTTCTTGCCGAAACTCCATACGGATTCCACCACAACTATAGCACTACCACTGCACTCATCAATTTTAGTAACCTAGTAAATATGCAACGCAACAACGATCAACTAGTGTCTGCAGTTTTCCTTAACTTATCAAAGGCGTTTGATACAGTCTCCCATACAAAACTAATAACATCACTCTCAGAATTAAAACTAACTACCCCAACTCTATTATGGTTTCTAGACTATCTCCTCCAATGTCAGCAAACTGTTCAATGTCAGCAAACTGTTCAGTGGAAAAACTCCCTTTCCCCCCTACTTACTGTAAAAGTAGGAGTAACCCAAGGATCAATCCTAGGACCCCTACTATTCACTATATTTACAAATAATCTTCACAAAGCTGCCTCTCTATCAAACATGGTTCAATACGCTGATGACTCCACCTTAATCTGCTCTGCTTCCACCTTCCAAAAACTTCAAATCAAGACCCAAGAAGCCTTTACATCCATTGAAACCTGGCTTACAAACTCCCAGTTAATATTAAATCCTAAAAATACCCAACTTATGCTCTTTCATCTTTCCAAAGCAGCAGCACCTACTCCCCCATTCTCTATTTCTGCATCAGATAATACCCCTATCTCCCCTGTCACACAAACCAAATTACTAGGGGTCATTATTGACCATAATGTGAAATTTAACAAACACATAGCTTATACAATAACCAAAATCAACAAAAAATTAGGCACTCTTCACAGATGTAAAACCAGCAACAGTAAAGTTACCCTAGCTCATACTCATTTTCTCTTTACCTTACTGTATGCTTCTCCTGTCCTAATTAATCTAAACAAGAGTGATTTAAACAAGCTATCGGTAATGTTACAACAAAATAGCAAAATTTGCCACAAACTCCTCCTACCACACCCACTACTGTCAGGCCCTAAAACAGCTTTCCTGGCTGGATGCCCTAACACCTTAGCTCTAAACCAACTTCTTTTAGCTCATCAAATACTGTACCAACCTGACAAAACTCCAGCCTTACAAGACCTGATCACCCTCTACTCCAATAACCACGAACTTAGATCCATTAACAAGGCACTAATCGCAATCTCCAAAAGCCATTACAGCTCTGGTGTTTCCCTGTATTCTAGCAACATTGCCAAGACTTGGAACTCCCTACCACTACAAATTAGGTTACAACCTAACAAAACCATCTTCAAAAAACAGCTTGTTTCCCACCTAAACAACTCCTGGATATGCAACTGCCTAGCACCTGGCTGACATATTCTAAATCCTTTCTCCTACGCACTATCCAACCTCCTCTTTAAAACTCCCAGAGATGCACCATGCATTATCATACTTACCAACTCACTGCCACCTACTCCCCATTGTCCCATCTATTCCCATTAACTCTCTCATAGACTAAGTTGAAAAGCATTCTCTTAAAATGTCAATGCACCTCATATGAACTTGTCTATTTTCTCTTCCTTTTTTATTTTTCCTTTCTTGTCTTATCTTCAGTGCATATTCAAGATTATCTCTACTAAACATACTGTATGAACAACCATTATATGTTACTATCTTACTATCTGCTAGGCTTATGTAAATATCTTATGCAATCATATGTTATTATCTGCTATATTTTTATAAGTGAATGTGTAAATCACAATACTCATGTAAATGTCTTATGTATAGTATGTTAGCAATTGTTCTGGAGCTTTTCTCCCCGGGGCTCTGCTGAAAACAGATGGCTCTGTCCAGTCGGACCACCCTGGTAAACAAATGTAAAATAAATAAATCATTTTTTCCAGCAGAGTAACATGAAAGCACTACTGAGCTTTCATTCTAAATTTATTCACCTCCATAAACAACAAGCTTCGCACACCTTGGCAAATCAAGCCTTTCAACATGACACACACTAGCAAATGATTCTGCTGACATAACATCGCACTTGGAATCTGTGTCAACTTTGAGCTCTGTGGGTTTGCCATTTACCATACTTCATTCTTGCCCTTAAATCTACTGCATTGACTGATTCATGAAGCACGGACACACCATCAACATAAAGAGTAGGGTTGCAGCTCGATAATTGATCAACTCGTTTCTTAAAATGTTCCCTTTTAAAAAAAGAATGTGGGCATTTTGATTTAAAAAACCTTTTGAAATGATTCTACTTACTGCATTTGTGGCATTGTTGACCAAAAGCTAAACATTTTTCCCTTTTAGATTCATTACTTCCACCACAATTACGACAGCTGGCAATGAAACCAGGTTGGAGCCAATGCTTTGAGTTTGCTAACTCACTCTTATGCTTAACTGAGACTGTGTGAACTCTGGAATTTGCTGGAAAGTTCTGGAGTTTACCAGTGAGTGCTGCAGGGGTTGCAGTTGCTGCCACCTGCTTGGGCCTGTTTCTTTTAATAACATGCTGCATACTATCAACATGATCAGTGTCACTTTGCCTTCTAGAGCTGTTTTCATTTGTAAGCATATATGTGTACTTTTCTGTGAGCTCATATATCTGACATATCTCAATGGCCTTATTCAAAGTTAAATCACTGTCACACAGCAAAATCTTTCTCACAGCATCATCTTTTATACCACACACAAGTCTGTCCTGTATCAATTCATCCCTTAAATCACCAAATCTGTACATTTTAGCCTAGTTTCTGAAGTCAGTTATATATTTTTTTGAAGTAAACACTTACCATTATGCCAAGCCCCAACCCATAAAGTATGCATGCCCTGGATTAGAACCCGGGGCCATCTGTGCTCCAGTCTAATGCTCTACACATGTACCCATATGCGTTTTATACAAAAGATCAAAAATCTAAAAGTTTCACCAGGCTTTTGATCCCTTGTATAAAATAAATGCCTTTCCATTGTAACATTTGTCTGGGGGCTACACATTTCTCTAAATTTACATTTTAAGAACTCAGGGTCTTCCCTTGACTCAGCTGGTACAACAATATGACGGTTCTCCTTCTCCTGTATAGATAGCAGGTGCATACACAAATGAACGTTCCCTTTCTATGACATCTAACCCAACTAAATTAAGTAGAATAAATGCCTTTGTACAGTCATCTTTCTCAGAAAATGCAGCCTGTATGAAGACGTTGTACTGTTGCTCAAACACTCTCCTGTTCTCAGCAATATTACTGTCAAACACAAGAGCACTGGGTATTTAAAATCCATCTGCCCTGCCCACAAAGTATGCACAAATACACTGAAAAAATGGCCCTTATAATTATGTATGAACAAACTGTTCTGTGAGCTTGTAATAACATTCAAATGCACAATAAACTCTACAAAATACTGTACTTTGTGAAATATGCTCCATAATGGCTGTATTCTGTGAAATTACTTTACTGTAACACTACACAAACATGCGAACAATTTATACACTTCTGATAATTCGGATACCTTTGCTTAATATGAAAAATACATGCTTTGTGAAAATGCGATCATTTCCTCTTATTTTATTAATTTTATGCAATTTGGACCTTATTTCAAACATTTTCCATAGTAATGCGAATATTTTTATCAATATTGTACATATTGATTTATCTGAATATTGTTTACAATGTTCTGTAGTCCTTGTTTCATATTTTGCGAATAAGTAATGCTGAGCAAGTTTTAATGTCTGAAATTTGTTTCTGACCTGTTTTGCAAAGTATGCACATTATAGGGGTGATTCACTCCTCTATATTCCACCAGTTCCAACAAGTGCCCTAAGTCATTTTAGTCTTGCTGCCTCTAACATCATGCCCTTTAGACATGCTGCTTCTGACACCATATCAATCTAGACATGCCACTTCTGACACCATGTTGCTCGTCTCTCTCTCTGTCTCTCTAACATAGATGACAAGCAAGCAGGGTATTTCATTTGGATACTTTAATACATAAAAACACATCAGGATGGCTAGCAGCATCATAAAATACAAATGAACTGGTTACCAGACAGACCTTACCTTACACACATACATGCTTACATCTCGATGGCTTACTATAAAATGGCAGTCTAGCTTGCACGTGCTCAGTATTTATACACTTTTGCAAGCCGCTGGAGAGTTTCTTAAAGGTATATACACACATACTGATCTACACTTGTTATCAAGAGTTTATATCACAGAAATAAATGCCAAAAAGGTGGGAACACAATATGGACCACTACTAATGGTCACCCTTTCCTCAACTAAGGAAGTATCACTGACCCTGACAACATGTGATCTGTCCTTGAGCTAGTTTGAATTTCATCTTACCACAATGGGGTCTACATTTAGGCTATTAACGTGTTTACAATCCCATCATCTGGTATAATATAAAATACTTTGCTTCTACATTTAAGCTATTAACTTGTTTACAATACCATCATCTGATATAATATAAAATACTTGTCTAGATCCATGTAGGCAGCAGAAACAGTGTAACCATTGTCCATGTCTTGCATGACCTAGTCAAAGAATTTTGCAAGGCTATGGAGGCATGAACTGCCTTTAACCTTTAATCTAAATTACTGTGGGTCAGCTTGATTAAATTCTTAATGCCTTGGCTTATTAATTCAGTGATGATGCATTCCATGGCTTTATGGGCAAGCCTGATAAGGCTAATGGGTATATAGTTGCTTGGGCTAGTGGTGTGTTCACCCTTAGGAAGGGTTATCACCACTACAAGCTGCCACTGATCAGGAAAATAGCCCGTAGCAAGGATTAGGTTAAATAATTTAAGGAGGGGAGCAGCAAGGCTCTGTGTAGCACTATTTATAAGACAACCTGGAATGTTGTTGGGACTTGCTGAAGCAGTATTTTTGGTCTTGCAGAGCACTTTAAAGGTAACGACTCTGGTATGTTTGAGGGGAGGATGACTGTTTCATGAAAGGATTTTACAGCAAACTTGTTAACCAACATGCCAGCTATGCCATTAGGATTTGAATAGGAGGAGCCACTATATATCCATTCTTAGCAGTTCTGTGAAACATTCCTTAGTTTTCAATGTAGGTGAAGAAGTACTTAAAATTATCCTTAGCCTCAGAGTCTACATTAATGGGGGCTTTATTGTTCTTAATAGCTGCTTTCACTTTTTGGTAAAGTGTTTTATATTCTCACTGTGATGAAAGGATCTGTCCTTACCAGGTAATCTAAGCAGATCCTTCCTTTTCTTGTAAATTTTATATATATCTACATATCAACAGGAAGGTTATTGAATTTACTGCTTATTTTGTTTGGGTAGAGACAGTTCTATCAATACATTTATCCAAATGAGCATAAAAGATTCTTGACATAGCAGGCTGCACATCTGGATCCCTTCTAGATTTAGCCTGGGAGAATTTTGTGATTTTCTTATACAAGTTTAGAAGGTTATCTTTGTTGAAGTCTCTAAATAGGTTGGTGTTTGCAGTCATGGGAAAGCATGTTCTGGTGGTAAAGGTAGCTGGTTGATGATCAAACTTAACAAATGAGGGACCAGACATGGGCAAGGAGCAGGTTGGTGCTGAGTTTGTGAGAACTAGATTGAGGATATTTTCAGCCCTGATGGGATTATGGAAAATCTGATCAAGGGAATTCTTATTCACCCACTCAAAGAAATGTGCATACCCAAGCAGTTTAACTGCTCCAGGCTAGAGAAAGGTTGAAGTCACAGAGGAAGGTTGAAGTCACAGAGGATTACAGGTCCACCTCTAACTCCATCTCTTATAGGGATATTTGCCAGGAATGCTAAGGACTTACCATTGTCATGTACAGTCATGGAAAGAAGACCTGTCACACGCAAAAGGTTAAAGGTCCGACTAACGTAGTGTAAGCTGGTACTCAATAAGCTCACTTGATGGGTCACTGGGTGTCACTTTGGAAGGGATAAAATTACTGATGAAAAGTGCGACAATGCCTCCATATCTACTGAGCTATAAATTGGGATAGGCAACAAACACGGAAATAATGAGGTTCTTTCACTGCATATGAACCATGTCTCAATTCACAGCAGAAACATGGACCTGTTCCAGATGAAGTCCCTCTAAATAGGGAAGTTTGCTATGAAGACTCCTGGCACTGAGAAGCGCCACCATGACATTGTATAATTTATGTCTTGATTTGTTGGTTAGATTGAGATGTTCATTAGACAGAGACTTCTTATTGGCATCAGCTCTTGATTGTTTTATGTTAATAGCATGAGGATGCTGCATTCATATGAGTGGAGTGAAACAGTATCTTGCGTTTAACATGCATGAAATTTCAAGAGGGCTTCTTCCAAATCAGCTATGTGTTTATACCTCTTGCAGATGGAATCAACTTGGGTGAGCAAGAGTTAATTTTCAGTGAGCACATGGCAGTTATTACACTAGTTTTAGTTTAGGATATTAAGTGCTAAATGGCTGACAATGGAAGGGAATGTAGATTGCTGTCTCCCCATGCTGAACAATGTTGTTATTTATAAGATCTTGGAAGAAGAAGAAGAAGATGTGGGGAGGAAGGAGGGAGAGAGATTATACAGACAAACTGGGTCTGTTATAGATAACTCTTTCGTCTTTTCCCGGTTAGGGGTCGCCACAGCGGAACTCTGGTCCGCTAATGATTGGCAGCGGATTTTTATGGTGCCAAGCTGCCAGCCCAATGCCCAACCTTCAAAGAAGGCACACCCATTCACACTCGCACCTACCTGCATGTCTTTATGGGCAGATATGTTAAAGCCCAGGGCTGGCTACTGCCAGTTACCCAAGTGAGCAGAGAAAAAAGATTTTTTTTGCACTGAGGACAAAGTGAAAAACATTGTACCCATAAACCACTAATCAGCTACAGTTATAGCATCAGTGCGCTCAGCTGATCTCAGTATAAAGCAGGCAGTAAAAGGTAAAGACCAACGGAAAACAGCAATATTTTAACCACTTGGAGCCAGGCCACTCTGAAATAGCACCAATCAAGGTACTGTCACAACTAAATCATCATGGAAGAAAAAAATAAAAAAAAATGCTCTATTGGTCCACTAACAGAAAAGACAAAGTCACAAGCATGATGGATTACCTTTTCCAGTTACTCAAGCATTCAAGCTGGCATGAGTGCTTCTCCAAACTCCTAGTGAAAGGCGCATGCCAGCTTGAAAGCTCTAGCAATTGCAAAGCCTAAATTAATCTAATAAAAGATATCACATCACATCTGTATCTTTATGTACTAAATCATCACTGCTACAAGATGCACCCTGTACCAGGCCTGATTAAAACTAGGTGCAAACCATGAAAACTGTGAAATTAAATTGAAAAAGGTACAAAAACAATAATCATTTGGTAGGATAAGCTAAATTAATATAAGTGCAATAAAAATAATGCAAAAATATTTTCCTTGAATTAATCATGGAGTATCAAACATTCAAATCAGATTTTGTAAAGTTTATGGCAGGAGCATACAAGTGTAGCTTCCTGAAACCTTTGTTAAAAGACAGCAGGAATGCCAAGCTCATCTCAATATAAAGCAGACAGTATAACATAAATATCAATGAAAAATAGCTGTAATCCAACCACTTAGTGCTAGCCTACTTAGAAATAGCAGCAATCAATATTCCCTCACTACACAGCCACCACTGCTTCAAGATGGCTTCCACACTAGGCCCGAACCAAGCTATATTTGACAATGCAAGCAATAAAATTAAATGAGAAAAATTAATAAAACCGACAGGCATTCAGAGGGATTAGCTGAATTAATTTAAGTGCATAGAAATAATGTAAAAAAAAATTAAAGTATAACTTCCCTGAATTAATTATGACCATTGTTTTTTACTATCTTAAATATTGTAAATGTAAACTTTGCAGTATGCGTTTTGTTTGCAATGATAAAGGAGCATAAACCCAGCTGGCTGTCACAGCAGGTGGAAGTACCTCTCCAGGTAGAGGAATGTCTATGCAGTTAAGTGGGATTGCAGTTCATATCTCCTATATGTGGCTGAAGATTCTTTCCCAATTCTTCATTAGCTTGCGGTTTCTGTTGTGGAAAAGAATGAGGAGATGGCCAGTCCATCTTGGTCTGTACTAGCCACTGCATCTGACACTGGGTTTGGGGGAGGTATGAAGAATCTCCTGCTGTAGGTGACCTGGTCAACTCACTGGTATTACCTTTGAGGGAGTTAATGGAGCAACTCCTGACTACCTGCATTTGGACCATTATGTGCCTTCTGAAATGTGTGGCAGAGTCACAAGGTTGGCAGAACATGACTATTACAACTCCAGAAGAGAAACCAGCACATGCCATCTGCCATTGGACCAGAATGGAAGCCAGCCGTGAGACAGATGAACCAATCTTATTCATATATTGGTGTTTTACTTCCCTTGTTTGTCATTCCTTACTCCTCATTTGAAGCTGAAACATCCACAAGACTATTTCATAAGAATCATAGGAAGATCAAGGTTGCTGAATCTTGTAACCATTATGCCTTGTCAGTTCTCACTCTAGACTGTATCTCCAGTATCCTGTAAAGCTAGGCTAGTCAAGTTCAGGGTGAATTTATGAATACTTATCCAATTTTCAGCACCTATACAAGGAAGATACTTTGCTTTATTGATTTGCAGAAGCATTGTTTACATCCGTTGTTCTGGTGTTTGTGGCACTGTTTGAGTTGTGACGGTACAGGAAATCCTGGACTACTGGGTACATGACTCTTCAGAAGGCAAGGCAAGGCATATGTCTTGTCTTTGGAACTTATCAGACACAGAAAGGAGTGATGGCACTTGTAATTGTTTCTGGTAGCAAGATTTTAAGCCTGAAATCATCTTTGGTAGGAACTTCTGGGGTCTTTCCAACTGTTTTCTATATCCTATGAGGTAAACCTCAAAGGGGGCTTTGTTTTCTATGACTGGTCTTTCACTGCTGAATACAAGTGGATAATAACTTCTTTATATCTGGATGATAGTCTTGTTTAATTTCTCCAAGTCTTTTGGGTTTCTGATACCATGATAGGAATCTACCACATTCCTAAGTCAAAGTATGATTAAAGTTCATGAAATTAGTATTGTTTCAATCTTTGATGTTAGCCAGAAGTACTCTTCACAGCACTCACAGTATGTCCAGAACTGACTCCTTCTGTAATTCATACAGGTAGCATATCTAAATACGGCTGTAAATTCTTTATTAAGAGACCCATTGCCAGCACTACTACAGGGACTGCCTAGATATTCTTCTTCCACATTGCTCTCATTTCTGCCTGCAGATCTTGGTATTTTATGATTTTTTATCTCTCCGTACTTAAGACACTAATTACTGGGTGTATTAATTTCAATGATCAATGCTACTTTTGTCTTCTTTTCATGGACTACTATATCTGGTTTTCTCACATCTGTTTTTGAACTGTTTGGATGGGATTCCATGAGATATAAACTTCATAATTGTCTATAATGCTTTATGGCTCATGTTTCCAATAATTCTAGCTACTTCAATACTGTAATGTTTGCACAATCCTCAATGCAACAGTCTTGCCACATTATTATGCCTTTTGGCATACAGGCCCTCTCCCATTAGTTTATCATGCTCAGCAGTAATATGTGCAATTCTTTACAGTTTTATTTTACAGAACCTAAATTTGTC
Organism: Protopterus annectens; assembly: GCF_019279795.1. NCBI lineage: Eukaryota > Metazoa > Chordata > Ceratodontiformes > Protopteridae > Protopterus > Protopterus annectens. Next base: position 1,263,830,424 of record NC_056744.1, read on the forward strand.
TGCTTCTCCCATGTGTTCAATGGACATTGTAAACCAATGTTTACATAGTCTACTATCCTGGGCTGCTAATATTAACCTCTCATTTTTTGGTTTAAATTCACCTCTCCTTAACCATTCCTGTGTCAGATCCTGATCAGCATGAGGTTGTTCCAGAAGTTTTCTGTACATGCAGCTTATGTATGCCTTTTCACATTTCTTGCCTTCTCATCTGATCCTTCTCCTTATATTCTTTCTTCTGTTTTTTGGCACATTCAGTTGTCTGATTTTTGTCTGCTTCTGGTTTGGTTTCCTTTCCCATTTGTTACCAATGTGCTTCTGCTAAACTAAGCAGGGAAGTCATCTTAGATTTGTTCTCTTTATGTTTCAAAACTTTCACTATGTTTGGATCTGATGAGGTCAGCAGATATTCACAGAATCATACAATTGCAGATCTATACATATAATCAGTTTTGAGGAGGTCCATACCTCCTTCACAGCAAGGAATATATAATCTTGGTATATACTTATTGTTATAAATCATTTGATAAGCATGAAGCATCCTTCTTGTTTTCCTGTCCAACAATCCAGCACATTGTGGGGACAGTGAATCACTCCAAAACAAGTTAGAGCAAGAAAAGCAAACTGGTTTATAGCCAGGTCTTTGTTCCTAGATATCAGGGCTGTTTTCAGTATTAATTTTAGTCTTCTAAAATATTCTTTAATGAGTTTTGTTTGCATTTGTTTATGTTTTATTGTTGATCCTTTATCAATTCCCAAATATGTATACACTCCCTCCTGCTCAAGTGCCTTTATATCACATTCCTGTCCCAGACTGATATTTTCTTGGTTCTACAGCTTACCTGCTTTAAATGTTGCTTTTTACATTTATCAAGATGAAATTACATTCTTATATCAGAGACATTTTTGACGACATCCATTTGTGCTATCAGCTCCTCATGTGATGAATTTTACAGTTTTATATCAACAAAAAGAAAACGAGAAGTCTTTACACTTTGTTATTTGTCTGAGAGCCAACCTGTAACCATGACATAATCCCATGCCCATATTTCCTCTTCAGATGACTCCTGCTTTCCTGTTTCCGTTGTTTGGCCTCACATTGGGAGCTAATTGTTGCATCATGCTGTGGCATAACATGTGTTAGACTTTCTACACTAAATCCTTCACTTTGCAGCTTCTATTTGTTTAACTTCTACTTTACTAAATTTCTTTTACATTCCCCCTTTGTGACCTTATTTTTTGTATTCTGAAATTTTCCATACATGGTTGCCTTTGCCTGTGTTTCGCTTTTTTTTGTATTGATCAGGTTGTCTTTCTCCTTTGCATAAATATTGCACCATATCATATATCTCTTTCCTTCTCATGTCCATGTTTCTTTTTTTTATATCTTTCAAAAATCTCTAAATGCTGTTCTTTATATTTTCACACTTCCTCAATCGCATCTTTTTTCAAACAGCCCAGTGTTTCTTGGTCTATATAATGAATTACATGAATCTGTTATATTAATGAATGCATTTGAAGCTTTTGACAGTTTTTCTTGTGCAATTGTTTTTATTTCTCTGAATTTCTCTCAGTCTTTGTGTATATCATCTATCCAGAAATTCTGGGCTTCTTGCATAATAGTAACAATACATAATTTGTTTCTTACCCTCAGTAGTCCACTCTATTATGGCTCTTTTATGGGCTGTCAGTTTTTGCGATTTTTGGGGACTACTACTTCCTTCAACAACAGAAGAGCCATCCTCCCCCTATACCTAGCCTAGCCTCACTGTAGGAATGGTTCCATATCTTGAGGATTCTACACTGTGATATTTTCCAGTCCTGGTACCAGAGTACCTACCAGAATCGGGCACATTTTTATCCTGGAATTTGTGCACAAGCTGTCTTTTTTTTATCTTTTTTAACCTTTTTCTGTCCATGATATATGCTATATAAAATACAGTCTATATATCATCTTGGTGAGATTTTGTAAAAACAAGGTCCACTTCATGGAGGTACTCACCAAGACTTGAGGATGAATTCTGTTCCAGCAATACCAGTCTCCTTTGTTTGCTGATTTTTTCATCTCTCCATTTAATCCCTTTGCGATCACTGTCATGTAGACGGACTTCCTGGCCACCTGCCTTGTAACCAGGGGAACCATGTTAGCTTTGTACTCAAGTATAGCAATGTCTTTACTGTACCACTTCTTACACATTAGAAACCTCTACAGAGAAGGAACAGTCAAGATAGTAAACCATTATTACTATCATTTTTAAGGCCTCATTTAATTATTTATACCTTATGTTATATAACTCTCATGCTAGGCCTGTCAGCCTTTGGAGCTGGGTTGATTTCCTTCAGTTTTATCATTACTATTGGGATATAACAAGTCAATCATCCTTAGGCTATCCATTTGATAGTAATTTCATGCCATGTGCCTCCTCATTTGTGAATACTTTGCAGGTTAAAATTACTGGCACTGTTATAATGCTTTATTCAGGGTTTACTGGCTGACCATATGATAGGGGTAAGTGCAGCATTTTTGTGCCAAGGTATGTAATTTTTACTTTATCGGAACTAGACAATTTTTTCATCACATGTGGAGATTATAAGTTGTAGACTCAGGCTGCAGTTTAGTATAATTTTGTATTTCTAGTATAGTAGTTTTAAGAGAGACTATGTTTTGTCTTGTTAGTACAGCTAGCAAGCCATAATGCAAGTTTTATTTTTCACAGGCAAATTTTTATTGTTGTCTTTGTACATGGTGGAGCAGCATGTAATCAATATATGCTCCCAACTGTTCTAGAAGGGCAAATGTATATAGTTATAAATACTTTGCATACTTAATTTAGTTAGGTTTAAGCTGTAGTTTGTAGTAGAGCTTCACCAGCTCCTGGTGGAGACAGCTGCTTTACTTGCTCAATACAGTCCTGTCAATATATGAAATATGCAAACATTTTGGTGTCTACATTTATTACATTGTCTTCAAGTATGAGTACATATATATCTCCTTACTATTTAGTCACATAAAGTCTCCTACTGCATGGAGACTCAGGAAGGCAGAAGCAAGCTGTCTTTACTGAACATATAAAGGGATGACAGAACTGGTAATTTCTTCCTGTAAGATGTGCGTTACCCAGCTGGTATCTAAAAGGAACATTTTCTGGCACCTATTTTACAATATGAAGACTAATTTCTGTCTTTGACTAATAAAGAAAGAATGGCATACCTTACATGTTTAGTCATGTGCAGGGTGTTTGTGGCTTCTAATACCTTACACTTTTGCCATTTATGGCTAAGAGAGGTTTCACCTAAAATTTATTTAGGTTAAAACGGTTACCTATAATAACCGCGAAACCGCAGTTGCGTGAATACGGAAACGTCGACACATACTGAGCGAACCGCAAAAACACCAAATGTCCTGAAGCACAAAATTCGAAATGTCAAATTGTCATAGTTGGCCCTACCTCCTTAAGGTAAGTGCGCAATACTTACGGACCTTATGGTTAGGGTGCGGGTTAAGGTAAGTGCATACATAGTAATATATGTAAGCTTTAGTTTAAGGTTAGAAGTAGGGTTTTGTTAAGTGCATGCATGTGGATTATTTATTTTGTTTGGGTAGGTAGTGGGCCTTGAGATTGGCCAACTATGCCGATTCCACATTTTGAATTTTGCGGTTCAGGACGTTCGGTGTTTTTGCAGTTCACTCAATATGTGTTGACGTTTCCATATTCGTGTATGTGAGGTTTTGCAGTTATAATATAGACCCGTTAAAACTAATATTCAGGAGAGATACATCACAGTGAAATGTTAATGTGCCCTTCTCTCCTAGGCCGTTAGTCATACCTTCAATTTATGCATACTTTCAAGAAGAAATCTTTGTCAGTTCTTTTAAATTTTATCCTATTTTAACATGCACAATAGTACGATAGTTGTGGACTACAACATGATGTCTGACTCTCACTTAAACAATTATAGTCAACTACCCCATGGCAAAATGCAGACATGGAATTAAAATCTGATGTAATCAAGGCACTAAATCACTGCAACCTTTAATGTACTTCTGTTTGGAAGAAAAATATATATTAATCTCTTTTTGCCATCTCACAGAACTGAATCAAAATGTATTTTTTTTTCTAATGTCAAGAGTAGCTCACTTGTTTATTGTTCAAAACCAAGATCATCTGCAGACCATTTATTAATATGCTTGAAACTATGGTACATTAAAACCATTAAGAAAAACAAAAGACAAAAAAAAACCAGGAAATTAAATTCATATGTGCCACGCAATAAGATCATCACAGAACAAGCATTTTCAATTCAACCATGTTCTTGTCACATCAAGATAAATCAGCTTCATCTGATATTAATTGGACTGCCATTAAATCTGCAGCAAGAGGTTTTTTTTTTAGTAAAGCATTCTATACACATAGTTGTAGATTGAAATACATAATTACCTTATAAGAGCATATCTCATGTTTAAATTTAGACTGACATTAAAAATATTACTCAGAAAAAATATCACCTTTAATGAATGTTCAACACATACTTAAGACATCAGGCCAATGTTTGTATCTAAAATCCATGTCAGATATGAAAAAATGAGCCTAAATTCCATGTAAAGGTATAGTGAGCTTATTAAAGTTAAACCACAGACTGTATAATTTTTTCGTTGGTTACAATGTTCTCTTGATACAGATTCTGAAGATGTATTAAGGGTATTCTGTCATACAATTAATCAAATTGATGCTTTAACAAATTCACTTATAAGTCCACAATACATTATTCAATTTCTTACTAACTTTTCTTGGAATGAGGTCCTGAAATGTCATATCCTGAAGCTAAATTGAGAGTATTCATTAGAGGAAGCAAAATATATGGCATTAGTGAAAAATACAGGAAGTAGTAAAATACAATTTTTATTCTCAGACAGAATTCAGTTCTGCTTCTGTCTTATATTGCATAATGATCTTGATGACAAAACATATTCTGTGATACTTGCTAAAAGATTTCAGTTACTTACTGTACACATTATCTCAGAATTTCATTTAGGTGAGTGGAATCAAGACAGACTCAATAATATAAAATAACGTTGGAGTTCAAAGATTTCTAGTTATATAGAAATCTAATGACCACCAGGGCCTTTATAAGCCTAGCCATGCAACCCAACCCAACTGAGTCCCTATGTATCATGTGTGTGTGTATTATGAAGTTTCTAAAGGTTATATGTGTGTGTGTGGGTTTGTTAATTTGGGCATTACTAACTGCCTCTTTCTTTAGGTCTGGGGAATTTCCAATTTTGCATCCATTGTTCAAGGTTATGCTTAAAGAGGGTTAGGGATGGACTCTGCAAACAGATGTGAAGCCTATTCCAGAGCATGGAGATCCTCTGAGATACATATCTGGCTTTCCAACATGTCCTATTTATGTCATAAGGTTCTGATGTGGTTTGTTTTAAGGATATGCAAAAGGTCTATCAGAGCTGAATCTGAGAATGCCTTGTATGTCAGACTTTGACTCCAAGTAACTTATAGGAAACTGAGTAAAGAGATAGGGCTTTAAGGCAATCTGTATAGGACAGTGTGTGTTTATTGTGTTTAATGGCATACTGCAATACAATGATCAACAAGGATTGTTTGCAATGGATACATGTAAATCAATTCCTCCATTTTATTTGACGTTCTCAAAAATGCTTTACTTGAAAATGATATGTATGCTGTTAAATTCTATGTTATACTCAGTGGAAGGATCTCAGAACTATAAATATTGCTAAAGAAACTAGATAGGGGTACCCTGTCTTACACTACCTATTCATTCCCCTGAATGTATTTTAAATAATACATAATATTTTTTAATCAGGCATCAAGATTACCTCATTCACTGCTGACATTCTTTTATAGTTCCAAAATAGAGCAAAAATGTATTTGCCATTTCTTACAAACAGTAAAGGAATACATTAGGATTTCAAAATATAAATTGAATCTTGGCAAGTCAACTTTTTGCCTTTGGGTATGAAATAAAAGGTAATGAAGTCACCTTTGGCAGCTAGTATCAACATTTTACATAACTGGTTAAGACATCTTGGTGTTACAAATAAATATAATACTCCTATGTTTATCTGAACAAATTTTAATTTGGCTCTAGAAAAAATATTGACTTTGAAAACTGGGATAGGTTTAAAATCAAACATCTTGCAAATGTATCTGTCATTAACATTTTAAAGTTCCCCTTGAATGCTCTTGTTTTGAAAAAAAACTCTATTTTATGTACTCCACATAACCTTTTAAAATAATTAATAAATTATTTCTGAACTTTTTTGTGAAATGATTACAATCATTGCAAAAGAATGAGTAATCTCTATGACCAAAATCACATAAGTGGTTTCAAAATTCCACATTTTTTCTCTTGACAATGCTGTCTCAAAACAGTTAACCTTTTATGTATTTCATGATGCTTCATGACTCTTCAGCTCTGTTTCTAACACTAGTGCATTTGGATTCTTTTTTTTTTTCATTCAGTCATTAAAATGTTGGTATTTTACCCATATCTCAACTTTTTATGGAAAGGTCTGAATACTTTTTTTTCCAAACTGCCTTTGTTAAACTATTAATTTTGCTCATTGTCTGATGACAAAATGAAAGATTAAGGATTCTTTGTTGTTTAAATAATCTAAGCATAGCCATTAACAATGAACCACTCAAGAGTATAGACTTGCCAAAGATTAAAGCTAAATTTCTGTACTGTTTGTTGGTAGGTAGAATTTTAATCACTATGGCAAAATTGCTGTATTTATAAAACCACAAACACACTTTCACTGCACAACAAAACGTAAATTGCAATTGCAGTTACAAATATTTCCCACTTATGAGGTTTGATTTGAACATTGGTACTTAGAAGTCATGGAACCCGTGGGTCTATTGAATATCCTTGCTCGGTTTTCCAATTGCAAAAAAATCTGGATAAATGGCTTGCGCAGTGTCACAAAGTAGGCAAACAGAGGCTGAGAAAAATAAGCTATGGACTGCAGGAACCATCTCAATAACAGCCCATTTTCTCTGTGCTGTGCTAGCAGGGATTTTTCTTAGATATGAACCTGGATTTTTTCTTAGCTGGAGTACTTAGAGACATATCAACTTTCTTTTTTGTAAAACTCATTATTAAATCCACCTTATTTCTCTGAAATCCATTCTTTGAACCAATGGGTGTCTCTATTAAAAGAAAAGAATGTGTACTCATATTGTTAAGTAAACTGGATTGATATTTGTAAAGTTCTGTTGCTTTCAAAGTTTATATATCAGCAGTTCACTTACTCCATAAAGTCTGACTCCCATAAGTTAGTAGCTATAGATAAAATAGACTCAGTAATATATTACATTTGTGGAGAGAACTGCACTGATGATCCCCTGCATATTACTTGGCTAAGTAAATGTATTCAACCAATATAGTTATTCTTCATGGAAACATTAAAAATAAAAGTATTGCACGATAAATGTAAATGGTAAACGTTTCTGCTTGGTAACCATAGACCACATATTCAAATGAAAGACAATATGGTGACAAGTTCAAACTCCTCAAAGGTAAAATTATTTCAGGTTAAATAATGGACTAAAAGTAACAGCACCAGTTCTGATATGACATTTCTTCACAAAATATCCACTTTTTCATTTAAATGATCAGGGATGTTCATCCAGATTGCTTATAAGTTTCTTTCATTGTGGTCTAAAATAATTATAGTTTAGTGATCTGGATACCAGTCTTTCATGACCTATGTTATTTCACTTTGGGTTATTGCTATCAGTGATATAATTTATTATCATGTTCCTGTGGTGGATGTCAGCATTGCCGTGACACTTCTGTATGTCATAATGTTAATATATAGGTGGTTTACAATCACAGTTTTATATATGATATTTTATGTAATACATTTAAATTGTTCTGAAATGGACACCTTACATGGATTACTTATAGCAGTGTTTATATTCAATCATATGTTTAATTGCTTCCAATGTGGGGAAGTTTTTAGCTTTAGTCAATTTTATACTTTTTTTTACACAAAAATGTTGAATAAAACTGATTTCAAAATAAATATTTTCAAATTGTAGCACTTGTTATTTCGCTTCTGGAACCAGGAAATGGCAAACAAATTCATAGTGTAAAAGCAAGGACTGCAAGTATACAGAATAAAGAATACAGTCACAGAAACATAAGACGTACTCTACAGGTCCACTGCTATAACAGCATGCTAATTATGATGCTTTCTTTACAACCTCAGAAAGTCAGCAAGGGGAGTGTCACATATAAATAAAATATAAATCTGCCTTAGTGTTTCATGTTCATAGGCTGGTACTAGGCTATCGGCCCTAGGGCCTATACAAGCCTAGCCATAACAATTCCCTGGCTATTTCTTCCCACACTATTTACTTCCCTGGAACCCTGTCTAGCAGGGTGACTGACGTGATCCCCGGGGTGAATTTCCTTTCTCCCATCCAATCATCAAAGTTCCTTTTGAAGAGGACCAAAGAGGCGCTCTGTTTGACATGTATGGGCAGTCTATTCCAGAGTCTGGGGAGTCTCTGGGTCAGGAACCTATCCCTCCAGCATGTTTTGTTCATTGTGATGACAAGGTTTAGATCCTTGGAGTGTGTGGCTCTGAGGGATTGGGATTTCTATAAGTGTAGCATGTCCAACAGCTCTGGGTTTGACATGGCCTTGTAGGTTGAGCAGAGATCGCCTTGGAGTAGACGATATGCGACAGAGTATAGCTGGAGGTTTTTAAGGCATTCAGCATAGGGCATCTGCTTTAGGCCAGTGATTCTTTTAGTAAGGTATTTCTGCAGCCTTTCCAGTTGTTGCAGATGTCTTGAGAGGTACATACCAAATGGGGCATTGTATTCTATAATGGGTCTAATGAGGGATGAGTACAGTGGGACAATGACCTCCTTTTTTCTGAATGAAAAGCCCTTAGTGATGAGGTGTGCCACATAGAAGGATTTCCTGACTGTCGTAGCGATGTGGTTATTGAAGGTGAGACCACTGTCCGCCTGTGTCCCTAAGTCTCTTATCACACTTTTGGTGTTTAGTGTACTGCCACCTATATGATAATTCATGGGTACATGTTTTTTCCCAAAGGGGATAACTATACATTTCTTGGCATTGAGCTTGAGCCCATGGCTCTGGCACCAAGCATCTGTTTCTGTAAGGCCCTTTTGTAGAGTATCCACATCATTTGGGTGTTCAATAATGGCTACCAGTTTGCAGTCATTTGCGAACTTTGTTAGTCAGAGTCCTTTAGTGTTGGCCTGTACTTCAGAGAAGTAGATGCCAAACAAGAGAGGTCCCAGAACTGAACCCTGAGGTACTCCACTTGTCACTTGATTGGAGCTAGATTTGGAGTCAGCTACTTTTACAGTGTGGGTTCTGTCAGTAAGCCAGTTGGCAACCCATCAAGTGACGTAGGTATTAATGCCCAGCTTAGTAAGTTTATCTATGATTCCAGAGTGAGGGATGGTGTCAATGGCCTTGGCGAGGTCCAGATAGGCTGTGTGGATTGCCTTACCCTCGTCCACGGTTCTGGAGACTGATTCGAAGAAGTCAATAAGGTTCAGGAAACAAGATCGGCCCTTCACTAACCCAAACTGGGTGGGGTCGGGTGTTTTAAGGTGGCCAATGTCTTTGTTTATAAGTTCCATGATAATATGTTCCATGGCCTTGCAGATCAGGCTCGTCAGACTGATGGGGCGGTAGTTCCCAGGATCCAAGGTGGATCCCCCCTTGTGGAGTGGGATAACTGTAGCTGTGCACCACTCAGTGGGCACAAAGCCTGAGGTGAGGGTATGATTAAACATGACACTTAGGTGAGGTGCCAGTTCATTTTGTAGTTCATGTAGTACACAGCCCCGGATGTCATCTGGTCCCATGGATGCTGTATTCTTAGCTTTGGAGAGTGTGTTTTTTTACCTGTGTGGCTGTTATTACCGGAATTTGGCAATCTTCCAGTATTGAGATGGGCCATTTAGGGGGTGAGAGGGGGGTGAAGTTGGCACTGAATCGATCTGCCAGGATACTGGCAATATCCTTGAGATCAGTATATTTAATGCCATTCTGTTGTAGCTCAGAGCAGATCTGAGCATTGCCATTTAGATTCTTGACATAGTTATAGAATCCCTTGTGGTTGTCTTTGGAATCTTTGACAATTTTATTTTTGCAACTAGCTTCTAAAGTACAACATGTCAGTCAAAAGTAAAGTAGAGTAGGAGTTAAGGGAATGGAAAATGTAGGTGTCGTTAAGAAGGAGATATAATGAACAGAATAATGGAACAGTGCAGTTATTACTCTAAAAATGCAACTGCATTGATCCACAACATTGGGTAAAGTGATTAACAAAAGCACTGTGCATTGCTAAGAGTTGAAGAAATTGTTCAATTATGCCACAGTTTAAGTTCTTTTAAGTACTAGAAGCAAACCATGGTTTCTAGTAAATGAAGCTCGATAAATAAAGGTCCAAACTGTGGACATTTGGTGCAATATTAGGGGGAAAAAGTTTCCTTAGACTTCTTTTTGGTCCTACTTTATCACTGTATGTGCTCCAAAGAACTATTGCACAAGCAGTTGAGGCCTTGAAAGTTGCAGCAAATATAAATTATGATTTATTATAGCAAATTCTGACATAAGATCAGCATAACAAGAGAAGAATGCAGCTATTTTATACATTTTATATCACATAGTTTCAAGTTAAATAAGAATGAACCTAAAATAAGACAAGTCTGACATGCAATCGTCATATTGTAACATCAAGTGGAATGAAACCTGATTTACCTAAAGTTAATGCAAATGTCAATGAGAGAAAGCAAGCACAAAATACATACATTTTTAAGAAAGATTACAAATCTCAGAAAATTTGTACTTAGTATGTCTGAGACAGCTTTATAAGCAAGCGGTTTGAGCGAAGTTCTCTCTCAGAATGGAGTTTTGATAATAGAACTATTTGATATGACTAAAAAGATAGTAACAGGTATTTCAGTACTAAAATGTCATTATGTTAATAAGCTAGCTGTGTTGCAAGTAACTGCAAGTCAGAATGGCATTGCAGGTATGGACATACAAGAGAAAAGACCAGCTGCTTATGGTGCAAAAATAATTACAGATTCAGGCACAAAATAACTGTTAACAGTAGTGTATGGTTATGAGAACTTAAATGAATAGGTTTCTAGTAAAGGGATTCTGGCACAAGCAGCCACAACCCCCTGAAAAACATATTTAGGAAGCATTTGTGCAATAGGCTATTATTTAACTCTACAAACATATAATCTGAAAGTAAAGTAAAATACAGGTTAGAAAAGGATCTATACATAGTAGAGATGTTGAGTAGAGTATACTTAGAATCATAAATCATTTTAAAATATGAGCTAGAGATACTTTGCACACTGCTAAAGTCACCAATGGCAGGGGAAAAGTTAAATAATTTCAGAGATGTATCAACTCTGACTGAAAAATGCAGCTACTGAAACACATTATAGTGAAAGGCTGGTCTGAACCAAATTCTCAGTAAGAAAAAGTCAGTCTGTTTTATTTCATGTAAAAATAAGTTGATCCTAGAGCGACATTTTCAAAGCTGACAAAATAACCATTTTTGTGCAATCAAAATATAATTGTTTGACAAGTTATTTGAATCACATCTGGGAATAGAAAAGTGCAAAGAAAGTCCGTAAGATCTAACATACTGTCCAGGAATTGTGACTCATATAGGAAAGGTTGTACAGATTTGTGACATTTATAATTTGCATTGTATCAGCAGTCTAGAAGAAGAGTTTTCAACTGTTGTGTTCCATGACAATCCTGGTACTGAAGAGCAACTCTAACTATGGAGTCAAACTCACAGTTAATTGTTTTAGTTCAAAGAAGACATGTATCACATATTTTTAATTATTATCCCTCATTCCCCATGATAAACCATCAGTGCAAGTGTAAGTGAAATTAATAGACTGAATTTATTATTCTAAAGAGCTGATACTGTCTTATCTGACAGTGGTCCATAATATAAAAATCAGGAATTTGGAAGATTTAGGTTTGGGTGGGCATCCGATGTACAGCATCCATTCCACACTAGCTACAATCCAATAGGCAAGATGAGAGAGCTATCAAAATGATTATCTGTTATGACAGAGAGATATATAAAAAGCTATTAGGACTATCATCTCACCATCCATCCATCTATCCATCATCAACCCCTTTTCCCATTTTTGCACATAGGGTCAGGGCGTCAGTACAGCAGTGACAATCACCTCACGTCAAGGTTTACACTGCTGGGTGGCTAGCCCTGCTATGGTAGTTCATTTGTACCACTCACTCCCACCTATGGCCAATTTTCAGTGTCCAGTCCAACTACTGCATGTTTCTGGAATGTGGGAGGACACCGGCACACCTGGAGGAAACCCATGTGACCACAGGGAGGACATGCAGACTCCACAAAGAAGGCACCCCAGCAGAGAATCAAACCAGAGTAACTCTTGCTGTGAGTCAACAACACTAACCACTGTACCACCACGGCCACCCTGTCATCTCACCATTTCAGATCATACATTAACTGTAGCAAGAGTACATTAATTGTTGCTATTTCCTAGGTAGTCAGGTATTAATCGGGCAAATGTGTTGCTTGTTTTCATTGATATTTTACTTTTTACTATTAGCTATATACTCAGATTAACTGCAGCCTGCTGATGCCTTTTAAAAAATACTCTGAATTGCTGCACTTGCCTTCTTCAACCTGAGAAGTTGTGAACTTGTTCAGAACATTTATTATACCAGAAATAATTCACAAAAGATTTTTTTCTACTGTACTTAACATTGTTTTGCTATTTTTGCTGAATGCAATCTCTTCTGCCTTTTTTTCCATTAAATCATTTTTCACTGTTTACAATTACCTAGTTTCTGGACTACTGGAAAAAACATCTTGAAGCTTTGGTGGTTCATGTAGTAACAGTGCATTAATTGGTCTCCTTTCAAGTTAACAAGGCACAAATTGAAACTTATTGCTGCTTTGTGTTAATATTTTATGTTTTACCATTTTGTTATATACTGACAGCAGCTATGCTCAAAGGCACTGAGTGCACCACTGTGGTAGTTATGTGTGCAGGTGAAGTTCTCCTTAAGTCTTTAATGCAAAAATCCTTCTTTCTTCATCTTTTGGGTGACTGTCTGTAGTCTGCTCAGTACTGTACATGATGTACAGACACCACAGCTTTATTACCAGCAGTGCTAGTTTGCACATGGAGTTTTATTAGGTATTCTGTGTGCCTGAATTTTTCTTAGGTATTATGTGTGCCCATGTATTTTTCTTCCTTCCCTCCATTTCTCCCCAAGCTCCTCTAAAATAAAATAGCACTGGACAGCATAGGAGACAGAAGACTTCCCTTTCTGCTGCCAGCATTCTAGCGCTTGGTATCCTGAAGCTGTGTAAAAACTGACTAATACTGAAAATGAACTGTTGGTTAACCTAACAAGATACTATCTCTGAGATGTGCATATACTTATCTAACTTGGTGGCCGTCTTCAGTGAGCATTGCACTGATTGATCTCCCATACACATGAACACAAAATCCTTATACTGACAACACTAAACTATCATATGCCGATACCAAAATCAATGCCTCCCAGAACTCTTAATAGTAGACATCAACTCCCCAATACATTTGCTACATGCTCCTAATCGTCAACATGTCACCAACAACAAAGCACCCCAGTATCAAATAAGAATAAATCAGTTTTGGAACTATCCTAGTAATTGACATCTCCAGTGTTAGACACATTGACTCCATGCTCACTAGGTTGAACAATGATAGGGTTAAAGTTATCTGCCTCTCAGCAGCCAAGATTGCAGCCATATCAAGGGCCCTCGCCACTATGACTTGATTGTAGTCCATGCTGAATGAAGTATCTGCCATGAAAGCCCATGAAAGACATGCAGCAAGAACTTTGCTATGCATGCTCCAATCAAGGGTAAGACTCTAGTTTATGAGTGGTGTCCTCCCATTACCTAGGATGATGACTAGATTCAAGGAAAAGATCATTGCATTCAACCACTGGCTAAGTAGCTGGCGTCATTCTGGGGGTGGGGGTGCAGTCACCAATCCATGTTTTGCACCTCTTATTCAAGGAATTCCACATACTGGTGAAAGCCTTTGTTGCCCCTGCTGTGCCTTTTTTTAGACATAATGAACATGGCAACCTAAATAACAAATCAAAAATAAACTGGACAACCTGAAGTTGGCCCTTCTCAATGCCAGAAGTCTTACACTGCCTGATTTGGAGGCACTTCTGCATCTGGAGTGAGTCTATGTTTGCGGAGTGACAGAGACATGGTTCATGCCAGGTTTATGTGCCTAACATGCCTTCAAGTCCAACGGTAATGGTAATGGTGTCTCGGTGTTTATTATTTTTTTTAGCCTTTCCACAGTGACACCCCATAGCCCCACCCCCTGTGAGATTACCAGACTCCAGTTCACACCTATGTGAGTCGTAATATCAGCTTATAACTTGATCATGATCCTCTTTTGTGGCCCCACAGGATCACAAACACTTCCTGCTATTCCTTTATATCTTATAAGAAATAGTTCTTCAATCAGTTACTTCAACTGTCTCTCTATAGACTGCATTATTTACACTTCTAGTGTTGGGTATGCATAACATTTCTGTGATTAGATTAATGAAAATTCCCTGTATTAAATTATCCAAAATCCCTCCAGCAGCTGTAATATCCTTGACCTAGTTCTCACAAACAAGTCTGTGGCATGTTTCCTGCCTGAGCTCTCATTAGTTAAATTAAACCACAAACTGGATAACTTTATCCATAAAACATCCCCCACCCCTTGTTTACAAATACCATCCTCTCTGGAGACTTTAAAAAGCAAAGATTTTGCATTTGTATGAAAATATTTCAAAATTCACCCATGTCAACCCTTTAGTGGATATTGTATATGCAGCCATCTGTGCCAAGGGTCTTTATACTCATTAGGTAAATGTGTTGACAGTGCAGTCCCCATCACAAATAAATTTAGTGGTAGGTTCAACAACAAACCGCCCTGGTTGTCAGTAGATATTAATAAATTATAGAGTAGAAGGAAGAATCTGCTTAGATTACTTTGTCAGGCCAAAAAGTGCCTTGACAAAGAGAATATAAAATGCTTCATGAAGAAACTGAAGCCAGATCTAAAGATCAAGAAAGTAGCCCATAAAGGTAGACTAGCTTATGGGGCTAAGGATAATTATAAGTCCTTCTTTTGCTATATTAGAAAACTAAGGAATAATTCATATCACTAATCCAAACTTACCGATTACGGTTCCTCTCATTCCATTCCTAAAGACATTGTCAACATGCTAGCAAATAAGTGTGTTTTAAAGTTCTCCCCTGAAAATATCATCCTACCTTCAGACATCCCTGAGTCATGCCCACTTTGACAAATGATGAAATCCTTAAATCACTCTTCAACACCAAAAACACCTCTTCAATGGGTTCTGATAAAATATCAGATTTTCTAATAAACAGTATTGATCCCCTCCTTAAATCTTTCAGCCAATGCCATGCCAGAGAATATGTTCCCAAGTCACGGTGCACTGCAGTGGTAATACCCTTCCATGAGGGTGACCCCATCACTGACTAGCATAACTACAGACGCATTAGCTTTAGTAGACTTGTCTATAAAGCCATACAATGCATTGTCACTGACCTCATAAGCCAGGACATTAAAAATTTGATCAGGCTTGACCTGCAACAATTCAGATTTAAAGGCCCAGTATGCTTGCTAAATATTGAGCATTTCTTTGAAATGATCATGCAGGTGGTGGACAGTGGTCACACCATTTATGTTGCTTACGTGGATATGGTAAATGTGTTTGACACCATACCACCTGATATTATTGTTAATAACTTAATGTCTTTAAACACTGATCTCTATGTGGTATCATAGAGAGCAAACTGGCTCAAGAACAGAACATGTTTTTAGGGTTGGTGATGCTTTCTGTCATAGGGACAGACTGACCAATGGCTTTTCCCAGGGTTCTGTACTAGGCCCCCTCCTTTTTGGCATTCTTTTCTCTGACCTAAACACTGACAACAAGGATCCTCTTCAAATAGAACAAAAATGATTTAACTCCTAGTGCATCAAAAAAGGAATCAAAGTAAGTAGTAATAAATGCAATATCATTTCTTCAAGAAAGCAACAAATTCCTAAAGCCTACTATATCAATGAACCTCCACTCTCCAGTGAATTTGTGATCAAAAACTTGGGCATTTAAGTCACGGGCACCATTTTGTTGTAGTCAGGAAATCCTTCTATATTTTACTGTTAATCATATAAAGTGTATATCATATAAAACAAATAGGTTCATAGGTTGATACTAGGCTATCTTCCCTAGGGCATTTATAAGCCTAGCCAGAGTGTGTTTGGCTTTCGCCACCCTTTTAGATTAGTTGACTGTGCCTCTGTATAGTAGGTCACAGAAGGTTGCCCTTTTAAGGTTAGTTTACTGTACCTCTGTCAAGCAGGGACACAGAAGAGATCCCAGGGGTAAACTTACGATCTCCCATCCACTCGTCAAGATTCCTCTTGAAGAGGGTCAGTGAGGGGCTCTGCCTAACATGGATTGGGATTTTGTTCCAGAGTGAAGGGAGCCTCTGGGATATGAATCTGTCCCTCCAGCATGTCCTATTCATTTCTGTGCTGAGGTTTAAGTCTCTGGAGTGTGTAGCTCTAAGGGATTTGGATTTCCTAAGGTGAAGCATGTCCATTAATTCTGGGTTGGACATGGCTTTATACGTCAGACACAGATCGCCTCTGAGTAGGCAGTATGCAACTGAGTAGAGCTGGAGTTTCATTAGCCGAACTGCATAGGGCATCTGTTTGAGCCCCTTGATCCTCTTGGTGAGATACTTTTGGGGTCTTTCCAGTTGCTGAAGGTGTTGGGTAAGGTACATCCCAAACGGGGCACTGTACTCAATTATGGGCCTGATAAGTGATGAGTAGAGGGGCACAATGACCTCTCTTGATCTAGATGTGAACCCTTTCATGATAAGGTGGGCTATATAGAAGGTCTTTTTAACCACTTTGGCAACGTGATTGTCAAAGGAGAGATTGCTATCTACTTGGGTCCCCAAGTCCCTAATTACTTCTTCCGTACTTAATGGATTACCACCTATGTGGTAATTTGTGGGCACTTTGTTTTTCCCAAAGGGGATGACTTTGCACTTTTTGGCATTTAGCTTTAGGCCATGGCTCTGGCACCAGTTATCCATCTCTGTGAGACCCTTTTGGAGGATGCTTGTGTCAACCAGAGAGTCGATTACAGCACCCAGTTTGCAGTCATCTGCGAACATGGTCAGCCATATTCCACCCATGTTAGCCTGTACCTCGGAGAAATATATACCGAACAAGAGAGGTCCCAGGACTGAGCCTTGTGGGACACCACTTGTAACTGGTTTAGAGTCTGACATGGCACCTGCTATTCTGACCATGTGGGTTCTATCCCTGAGCCAGTTTGCAACCCATCTTGTGACATAGGGGTTCATATTTAAGCTGGTGAGCTTATTTATGATGCCCGAGTGGGGTATTGTGTCGAAGTCTTTTGCGAGGTCCAGGTAGGCTGTGTGGACTACCTTCCCTTCATCTATGGCTTTGGTAACTATTTCAAAGAAGTCGACCAGGTTCAAAAGGCAAGATCTGCCCTTAACGAAGCCGAATTGGGTAGGATCCAGTGTCTGGAGGTTCCCAATGTCTTTGTTTATGATATCCATGATGATACGCTCCATAGCTTTGCAGATCAGGCTAGTCAGGCTTATAGGGCGATAGTTTCCAGGGTCTGTTGTGGCACCACCTGTGTGGAGTGAGACCACTGTTGCTGTACGCCATTCATTGGGTACATATCCTGTAGTAAGGTTGAGATTGAACAGTGACTTTATATGAGGGTTTAGTTCTTCTTGGAGCTCGTGTAAGACGCAGGCCAGGACACCGTCTGGTCCCATTGATGCTGTGTTTTTTTGCTTTGGAGAGGGCAGCTCTCACCTGTGCATCTGTGACATTTGCTCTTTTGGGGGGAAGAGGGAGAGAAGTTTGCACTGAACCATTCTGCCAGGATGTTGGCAATGTCTGTGGGTTCAGTGTATTTTTTGTCATTTTGCACTAACTCAGCATATCTGGGAGTTGCCTCCTAGGTTTCTGACATAACTAAAGAAGGCCTTGTGATTATCTTTAGTGTCTTATCTTTAATGAAGTTATTGTTCTCTTGTACTCTGTCCTGGTTAGACCCATTATAGAATATAATGCATGCTTTGACAATCTATCTCACCAGGCACATAAAAAACTTGAAAAACCACAGAGATAGCTTATAATAAGCATCATGGGCTTCAAAAATTTCAGTTATGAGGAAAGAATGGAGTCACACTCCTTGTAATCCATGCAGTCTTGTATTTACTCTTGAGGACATATCTGTACCCTCAGGGACCCTATTATCTGAGCTACTCTTTTTCAGTATAGCAGATGGTGGGGCATACTAGAGCAAGAGATCTCAATCTACATCAGGTAATAAAGAAAACTAAATGGAAAATGATGCTGTACCTCTCTCTGCTCTGTGACAACATATCAGCCTTCAGAAATAGCTTAGACAAATGGATAGATGTAAAAAAAGACACTAGAAGGTCTACCAGCCTTGCCCACTTTCAAAAGGCTGCTAGAACTTGGCTGTGATTATTAGCAAAGCACACATGTCCTGTGGTAGAATATTAGCCTCCGCTAGCCTTGTATTTACTATCATTCTTATGATGCTGGAAATTAAGCAACATTCCATTGCAAGAATTACATCTGTCATTTGCTCAGTGTCTAAAGGACAGAATGTTATAAATGAAATCACTTCATCTGAATTATTGGTGTCTGAAAATCAAAATAATGGAAGAAATGCTGAAAAGACATAAATAGAGAAAGGAATATTTATGTGATAGAACCCGTAGAAGACTACTGTATGTGTAGGGTGGAGAAAAATAAGAATTCAAAACCCACGGAAATGTTTGCACCCTGAGACTTAAGTATTTGATAAACCAAGAAGAACAAGACTCTATGTCATTTGTAAGGAAGATAAAAAAAAATGGAAGAATCACAAACATTTCCCCAGAAAAATACGTTGTAATTTAACACCCATAATTAAGAACAGCCACATATGAAACAGCCAGTCCTGTTGCAAGAAAATAGAAATGATAAGAGCTGTGAGAACACAGAGTTACAGAGAAAGACTCCAAAATCCATATATGCAAGTAAAGCTGTAGTGCAACAGCTGTCCCAAAAGGAATATTAGCTGTGCAATATAACAGTCCTGTTAAATTCTCCACACTTGGAAGACCGTTAATAAAGTCTCACACATACAGTGAGTGTTCATAACCTAAAAATGATTATGAAAACTGAATAGTTTCAATCATTAAAATGCATTGTAATAGCAGAATAAGTATTATTTTGATGTAAAATAGTCAATGACATCCTTAGTAAAGAAATAAGGTTAATTCAAGAAATCAGGGTAATGTAATAGATACCACCTTCTAGGCATAGATTTCATTAGTTTGTCTGGCTTGTTGTTCAAACCCAAGTGATTGACACACACTTGTGTGCTTGTTAATGTATAACCTTCTTGCTTTTTTCCTGGAAGGAGGAGCTGGCAGTATACCAGAAATTTCTCATTCCCATCGATAATTCCATCTCAGAGCTGATATATATAAGAAGAGGGAGTGGAGCGTGTAGATCCCCCCTCACACACACATCAAGGTGCAGCGGGGCTTACCTTCCTCCAAAAATGCTTTGTCCTTCTAATTTGTTTACTACTAAATGTTGTTGAGCTTCATGTGCTTTTCAACACTTTTACAATTATGTGAGGTGATCACAAATGAGTCCCATGTTTGTCAGAAAGGCATTTTATTATTTAGAAAAGTAAACACTATATATGGGGAGTGTGATTGTACTGCTAAAAACTTGCTACAGGAAGCTACTTCTATTGGACACATAAATCTTATCAATATGAGAGTGGTAACTCTAAAAATATCAACTAGAAAATATAGGTAGCATACGAAGCCTGTTAAACTTTATTGTTTTTATAATTATTAGGAGATATTTTGTAAACACCACTGACCCATCATTACCCTAAATTTTAAAGTTACCAAAATTAGTCATTTTGGGTTAGAGACGACACTGACTCAGTAGGAAAAGTGGTAAAATTGTAGGAATGTTCTCATACTACCAGCTGTTCAGTAATTGTGGCAGGTATTCCTACTCCTCTGACATACCCATAAGTTTTATCCCAGTTAGTAATCTGGATGATTTCCAGTGAGGATCTTACCTGATCTACCTTCCTCCCAAATCTTAAGAAAGGATAAAGGTGCACCTTATACTTAACTAATAAGAATCCACCAAAAATATACTACGAAATTTCAAGCTTCAGTGGAAGGGGCCTGATGTCTTGAACCATTAGGGTTGAAATCAAAAAAGCATTCTAAACAGAAATACAAAATAACCAAAATCAAAAACTACCTGCATGAAAACTCCATACCATGGGTATGACATTAGAAAATTAATACTCCAACACTTAGAAAATGGTTAAGCAATCAATTTCATCTTTAATTTGTGCAAGACTTCATTGGAACAAAAAGGCAATATTACAATTCCATTTGTACACTCTCCCTCATAACATGTGTCCCCTTTCAACCAATGAATAAATAGTCCTGTTTCAACCAGTAAATAAAAAGGTTTGACCAATATGGATAAGAGCTGTAATACAAAGGACAGAATTCTGGATATGGAATTGGTGGTGCTAAATGAGTGTGAACGTTATTTGTTATAAATACAAGGCCAGCATTATATGTAAAGATAGAATAAGAGCTGTTCTTTTGCAGACAGAACCCAGAGTAATATGCAATACCCTGTATGGGCCCAGCATAACACAAGTTCTACTAATCATCCCTGAATGATACCTAGGATACTTTGGTATCAAGTTCAGGTGGAACAGATTCCTATAAATTGATATTTTATTATATCTGTAATACATTCATTATTGATCATGTGCAAAGAATGCATAATATATTGTTTGATGATGCATCACTAAATTATGGACACGTTGCATAACAGAAAATTAATGTATTATTGTATGACATGGTCATACAAGGAGAAATGTCCAGAAGATCATAAATATATGTTTATTAAGAAATTTTTTATACCCACAATTTTGGGGTGTCTAAAATTCACAAAAGCCTACACAGTCCTCCATTTAAAAGACCAACTGTAGATGTCAGTACTTCTAAAATACATTCTACTGTGAAATATTTTGATTACCACATCAAAACAGGTGTCCATTAAATAGAACGCCTATGTAAAGATTCATGGAAATTTCTCATGAAATGTAACCAAGTCAACAATATCAATTACACTTTTTTCTTACAAATGAAATGTAAGATCTCTTAACAGTGACCCCACACACTGTTGGCTTAGATTGGTTTTCAGATTTTCTTATTGATGGAATGGATCTATCATAACATAAATTTAACACTTATACCACATTGTGGTGCTTAAAAACAATTATATCTATTTTGAAGGCCAATTTTTTGACTATTAAAAGGTGTAGCCATGAGAGGAGTGTGTGGCCCACTATATGCTAACTTCATGATGATAGAATGGGAACACAAACACATATTTAACAGTAAATTTACTACATCATAGAGTCTAGATGCACGATACCTTGATGCTATATTTATTCTTTGGGTTGGTGACAGAGACAACATCCTAGAATTCACTGAGTATATGAATCAGACTATAAGTTTTCTTAACTTCACTTTCAAAGTAGAGGAACATTATACTTTTTATTTGGATGTTTTGGTCAAAAAGGATTATATTAGATGCATGTTAATATCTCAAATTTATTTAAAACCAACTTATTTTAATTCCTTTTTATGTTATACTAGTTGTCATCCTCTACATCAGAAAAAGCTGTTGTTAATGGACAATTGATCCAAGCAGCTGAGATGTTTTCATTGCATTATAACTTTATTAAGGAATGACAGGTATTAAGAGAGATATTTCTTACTAGAGGTTACCCTTTAAAACTAATTAATGGTGTAATTGGTGAAATCAGAACAAAAAGGAGAAAATGATTTATTTCCCATTGCTGTCCAATGAAATTAATGTAAGGCAAATAAATCAACAGGGGACAACTCAAAGTGAGGACTTTGATACTATAGTTGTTACAAATAAAACTGGTGATGGGCGTCAACAATCAGAAATAATTAAAAATTATGATGTATCCCTTATCACTAAATACTCATTAGACAGTGAAAGTATTGGTGAAATCATTCATAAAAAATGGAATTTGATTACTATTCATTTTGATTTAAGTAACCAACTGGGTAATGAACCCCAAATTATTTACATAAGGGGTAGATGTTTCAAAAACATCTTCAAGAATATTACAAAAAATAAAAATAATGGTTCTTGCATGATGTCTAAATGTTGTAACTATTGTAAATATATAAACATAGGCAAGTCCATTTTAGTCACACAACAGACCACAGGAAATTTAATTGTAGCAAGCAAGGTATTGTGTATATAGCTTTCTGTCAGAAAAGTTGAGGATTTTATGTCGGAAAGACAGAAAGTAAAATTAAAGTCAGAATATATAAACATGTATACAATATAAAGAGGAAAAGAAATATGAATGCATTGTGCAAATATGTTATTCTTTTTCTTACCAGTTTCAGTTTTTTATATTGGAAAAATTCAATCACAATCTGAGGGGTGGTCCACGGAATCTATTATTAGAGATAACAGAATTATGGTTACTGATGAAATTAAATGTTGCTGTATCACTCGGTCTCAATGAAATGTTATCTATTACTTTTTTTTTTAGTTAACAGCTTATACACCTACTTAGTATAATTTTATTATTTTTATTTATTATTATAGGCATATGCTTTTATGGGGAAGTGCATTTATATTGGATGATATGGTCATATGACAGCATTTTATATTTTTTCTGACGAACTACAGTATATTTTAAATGATGAAAGTGCTTAAAACAATAACATACACTCCATAATGCTGAGTCCAATACTTTGCTGTCTTACTGTTGATTAAATTCATATTTTTACCCAGGAGTTGAATGGAGTAACCTAACAGCAAGCAGACGGTAATTTTGGAGGTACAACAGTGACCTTCATAAGATTGACTCTAGCTTGATATCTGCTTTGTGTCTTCTACTTCCTGCATATTTAGTAACTGGTCAAGAGGAGTCTAAGAGGAATATGGGGTTAATGGCATCAGCAAGATGTCTCTATTCTACTAGTTTAATCAGGTAAATATTTAGCAGGAGAATAAAATATACGTAATAAAATATTCATGCTATTCAGTATCTTATAAAGTTAATCAACCAAGAAAATAATGCAGGGTCCAGTTATTAATCATTAACAGTACCTAGCCATGGCTTGTTGAAAATGTTAATTACAGCACAATTCAATGAGTGAGACAATCTTTTTAAATTATATTTTGTGGAATAACAAGTATATGGCCGATTACACTAGGGTAAGTATTACACCATGGTAAGTGCAAATGTGATTTGACTACATGATCAGGAAAAAATATATTGTTTCTTAAAATGTACATGAAAGAGAATACAGTCTTGAGATCAACTCTCAAAATATTTTGGTGGAATTATTCTAGTATCTTGGCCACATTTCATATAACTTTTGGTCTAAGTTAACAAAAAATGAATTCATAAAGAAATAAATTCAAATGAAGGCTAGCTAACAAGCTAAGTAATACATATGCTCAGAATACTGGAAATAGCAGTTTTGTATTTGGATATTGAAGTGAATTTTTATCTCAGTATCAAATATGCAAATAATATTTAAAAGTACCATATTGTTTGGCATTGACTGCATTATAAAGATGTAAAAGAAATGCCCAAAAAATTCAGAAAGATTAATAATTTTTGCTTTGAAATTTGATGTCATAATTACTTCATTATGTTTGTAGCAACTTGTCTATGTAAGATTGCAATGTGCTGGGTAAAGTACCTATTATACCCTTTTTTACAAGCCTACAAAGACATACAGCGTATCATTAAAGGTGAAAAGGTGAGTAGCACACATTAGTTTTCTGTTAGATGAAATGAAGAGAGGAATAAGCAGCCCCAACTTCTGTGAACCATGACTGTATTTATGGGAAAGCATGTGGTTAGTTTTGCAGTACTGTTTGATGTTTTTACAGTTGAAGCTAATGTTTAACAGTCTTACAGCACAAGGTACTGAAAGCTATGATGAACGAGCTGAATGTGAACCTGGGCAGTGATGCCAGCATGTCAGTGAGAAAGTCAGGATACTAAAAAGAGATTTGAGATCATCCAGATCCTCTGTAACTTTTTGAAAAGCATATTGGAAATATACTGATTTGTTAACATTGATTTCTTTACATCTGTGACACTCCAAAAACAAAATAAGTGGAGACATGTGTACTCAGGTGGGAGAGTCAGAGTGACTGAATATATTTTTTATGTGAACTTTAGACTATACTGTTTAATGCAAAACAAAGTATGATCTGTAACTGATATCCTCATTTTATTTGTTGTTAGTTTTTAATACTCATTTGTAATTTAGGGTTTGACAGTCATCCATAAACTTAATTGCAGAATTAATGAGGCAAGACCAACTCAGACCTGATCACAAAACAGATTTCTCCCTATCAAAAATTTGAGCCTGGCTCTGTGGCATACAGAGATGAAGCCCTGACTGTGAGACAGTCAACATCAGTTTGAATTATGCCTCTGGTGCTGGAAGACCCAGGCTGGGGGTGGACTAATGGGAATGAGCATCATATGTCGGCTCAATCATCCTTAGGGACGGGCCAGCATTTCTACTGGCAACTGCAGTGTGTCCTTGTGGAGGCTAGAGTATGTTTCCCCTTGTTGATGGCAGAATATTACTGTGATGGGCCTGGGTGTGGCCATAAATGAGCTGACATCAGATGCACTGATGTCTATGATGTCATGCTTGATCAACACAGTTAACTCCTTCAAGCCTATACCACCTGTTTGTATACCTTTGGTTCACACCCATAGATCTGTATGACATCCAAAACTTTTTTGAGTCTGGCTTCTTTGACTAATTGACTTACCAGCTATTAATAAGTATTATTACAAGGTGTGATGAGTTTTTAATAAAATGACACCAAGACTGTGAATCTAGGATTTCCTGCAGTAGAGAAATGAATCACTGTTTGTCACTTATTATTCATATTTATGTTCATATTTTCATACCTGAGAGGCCTACATGATATTGAGAGGTATGCCATGGTGGGAGACAGGACAATTCATTGCCTGGTTCCTTTTTATCTCACTGTACCTGACATATTGCTAGTTGTTTGATAGTAATTATGAAAGAAAAACAATATTTCCATATGTACTTAATAATTCAAAAACCAAGTGATTTACAAACTGTTGGTATAACATCAGGTGAAAGTTCACATGTCAAAGAAAACTTGTTTTGAAATTTGCACAGTAAGTTGTGCATCTTGAGCAATATCTATTATTTATATTTATTTATTATTATTTATTTATTTTATATTTGTTTACCGGGATAGTCCGACTGGATACATGTCCATTTTCAGCGGAGGCCCGGGGAGAAAAGCTCCACATAGACAAACTTACATAGATTACACAGAAGTTATTAAACAATTATAAAATTGTTTCCCTTCCTTTAAAAAATCACTTCACTCACATCTAACATTCAAGTGGGAATGCTCCTGCTCCCACCCCACATAGCCTATTCTCCACTTCCTACAGGCAATTATCTCATATATCCCAGATACTAACTTCATATTTGCATCTAGCAAATACTAAGCTAATTTAAATAACTTCTTAAATTCTCAAATTGTACTACTCCATTTCAAGAAACTGTATATTTAATAATGCAATGTTTTGTCTTCTACTAAATGTAACTTAGAAATTTAATTGTAACTGCTGCAACTTTGTTGTGTCTTGTAAACAAATTTAATTTAATTTATAAACTGCTGTAATCTTTGTTTTGTCAGAGAGCTTTTCTCCCCAGGACTCCAATGAAAACGGGTTCTCATTGGCCCAGTGGACTATCCTGGGTTAACCAACTGCAAATAAATAAATAAATAAATAAAATTAATTAATAAAAACAAAGTGATTATATACAATGGGTTAGTAGTGTTCTCTAGTAGGGACTCACAATTCTCATGGACAGACAATTAAAAGTAAGTGACATCAGACTGGAAGCAGAGCTTGGTGATGTAGTTACAAGTTATGATAATTGCAGAATATGCTTTTAGTTTATAACTTAATCAGAGTTGGTATTTGGGCATAGCCAATTCACTTTGAGATACTGTTTGAGGTTTTTTTTTTTTTTAAGAGACCTTTGGAGGATTGTAGGGTTATATAGTTTGGCAACGAATTCCAGGTTTTGCCAATAAAGTTGTCAAACTGGGATTCACCAGCAGAGTTATTAGCTTTGTGGGTTTGGACCAGTAGTTTATCGGCTGACTGTAGGGATCTTAGGTTGCTATATCGCTTAATAATATTTTTAAGTGAGGGGGTATCCTCACGGTGGTACAAAATTTTGTGCGCTATTAAGAGTTGATTGAATTGAATTAAGCTGGGCAGTTCTAGCCACTCTAGTTGGTTAAGGTATTTCTACATGGAGATATTTATAATTATACAATTAAGAATGTGTTTCTTATTTCTGTAAATATATCAGTAAATTTCTTTTTGTCATATGGCAGCTTATGCCTTTTTAACAAAATTGTTCTAATAATATAGGTTGTACAGTTTCCAAGATATGACAGTTTGTTTGTAAAAGCATAGCAAAATTATTATTTTCAGTTTGTGTTGATTTTAGTTTTCTATAGTGCTCATGGAAAGATGACAAATCCACTGTCTAATATCTACTGATAACATTGCTATTTGTACTGTTGTAATACATTTTTTGTTCACACAATATTTACATTTGTTTATCTTATGCTTTCTAAGATTATTTTAAAGATGATAATAGGCTGCTAGCGGTGTGACATTCCATATCACATAGGTGCTGATGAGTTAAGGATTCCTTGTTCGTGAATTTCAAAATGTTCCATCCCATGGCATTTATATGATATCCATCCACCAGCTCTTAATTCCCTGAAAGTGGGAATGTCAGTATTAGAGGGAGTACAGTGCAAGGTTGTTCTCTCCATGTAGAAAGTGTGCCCTCCTGCAGCATTACAGCAGGATTCAACCACCCCTTTCCTTAAGAAAAAGGGTAGTGGGAGGAATTAATGAGCTAGCAGAATGCATAGGCAGGCAAAAGAGGCAACTGGGAAGGGCAGTAAAATGTGAGACCTGCCTGTGACGTCCTGACACTTCAAAAAAATATGTGATTAAATCATACAAAGATATACATATACACATTCAGTACCCTGCAAAATCTACCTAGATTAGCAGCAACAGGACATGCTAGGCAGTAGTCATCGACCACACATATGCACATTTACAATAAACATTCATGCCCACACATGGACAACAAAAGTTGAATCAACATAACTAGAGTTCCCCTTATGTGCTGAGTTGTACTGCTCCATCATTTAGTGATTCATAGTCACACATATTCCCACCAGTGCAATATCTCATTAAATGGGAATCAGCATGACTATGGATCACTCAGCTTCAGCCATGCTGCATTGCTTGGTACACCACAGAGGCAAACACACTCTGTGTCTACACATACAGACTTACATTCACCCACCACAAACATATTCATACAGATAACTTCAGAGCCGCACACACAAGAACACAAGTGCATGCATACCCACAGACAACAGTCATACTCCATCCATCACAGGTGCTATTGGACAGGGAAACTAAGCAGTGCAAAGCTGTTGTAATATTTACGACTAACCTACCATATAACACAGGCCAGATCCAGCATACATCCTGAACAGACACTCTGACAGTCACATCTGCCAATCCTGACACACACACACACACACACACACACACACACACACACACACACACACACAGTCACAGAGAGAAGACACACACCCAAAGTCAGTGGTAGTCATGCAAATAAATAAACACAAAGACACATACACAAACAGATACATATATACACATCCAGTATCTACACAGCTTTCATCCACAATTACCCTAACCTTGCAGCCACAGATTATGCCAGGCAGTAGTCAAGTGCACATATGTATGCTGACAATACAAATTCATGCACACTCAGACACTATTCCCATTTATATTGTTGCTGTAGCCCCCACCTCCACACACACACATGCACATATACAGTCATATGCTTGCACACACCCTCATTCAGGCATAGTCTGCTACATATATGGAATGACAATGTGCACAGAGTATAGCTGCCCTGCTTTCCCAGTGCATGCTTTTTGCTAGTGCAGTGCACTTATGCATTTTCAATAATGCTTTTATGAGTAACTGGCATAGTATGTTGTCTAAGCCTTCCATAATTTGCATACGTTTCTTAACTGAGCAATGCATTGGACTGCTTATGAGCCTCATCAGCAAAGCCCCCTGCCTGACTACTTTATTTGTGCCTAGTGCCAAAACCCTCACTACTCAGTAGTCCACAGCCTATGTTACTGTGCAGCTAGTTTTCTGTGACTCAGAACAAAACTGTCTGTGTGTATTGGGCAGCGTATGTATGAATGCCATGCATGGTTACACATTTTATGCATTTTTACATGAGATGACCCACTTCGTCTACTGTCATGTATGGCTGTACTTCCACACCCACCTATTTGTATAAATTTACTCCACAACTGCTGAACCTCAGAGAAAGGGAATACACCAAGGTAATGAAAAC
The DNA here is from genome assembly GCF_019279795.1 of Protopterus annectens. Taxonomy (NCBI): domain Eukaryota; kingdom Metazoa; phylum Chordata; order Ceratodontiformes; family Protopteridae; genus Protopterus; species Protopterus annectens. The sequence goes on from NC_056744.1 coordinate 1,263,859,300, forward strand.
TTGGACATATTGTATCCTATCTTGTTATCACTTGCAGTTTTGTATTTCTGTGGTACATAGTTATGGCCCTCACACTTTCATTAGGCCCTTTAAACAGATGTTCATTTTCAAGTTTTATGTGTTTTGTATAACAACTATGCACAAGCTCAGATTATCTATAATCTGCTGTGCTATGAAATCAAAGAACAACATAAGCCAAATGCAGCACATGGCCTGGACTTGAATAACTTTGACTCATTTAAATCTTTTTCTAAGGAAACATAATGTAATTACATGTTTCTATTAATCCCCATTAATAAAAGGAATTACTTCTGAAGTCTTCGTATATGCATGACCTGTAAAAATGTATCTAGAAATTCAAATGTTTGATGACTTGAAATAGGATTTGCTTTTAGTCTAATGGGTTGTAATTTATATATTGTTTTAATTTTAATAAGCTTGTTTTTCTTAGTTTTTCTAAAGGTGTTTTTCCACTTTTAACCATTTTGCACTTGTAAGTACCACATTAAGTCTGCATAACTTTCAGTCTGCTTGGTTTTGGGCTATTTGTTTCACAAATAAATAAATTAATAAAATAAATACATAAATTACTTAAAATTAAATTAAAATTATATTTTCTAGCTGACAAACCCAGAAAATATCAGAATATTATTCTCATCATGTTGTTATATCGTCAGAAGTAAAACAGATATTTATTTTAGAAAAGTAATGTTTTCATTTTAAATGCTATGATAAAAATCACGGTTTTGATATGTAGAATTTGGCACCCAAGATATATTTTAATGTATGAAATTTCATTCAAGATGACTGTTTCAGTGCTGTTATCCATATTATGTGAGCCAATATATCATATCAGATTTGAGCTTCTAGTCTGAAAGTCATCTAGTCTTGCTCTGTAAATTTTATAAGAATATTTGAAAGCAGTACAATGAATCGACATTTTTACGTGTTCCACATCAAAGTTAAAAAGTACATTAGAAACAGGCTAAAACATAACTAAAACATTCATTTTATAACAAAAATGCAGTTATTAGTTTATGATCATGTTAATTAAATATATATCTCTTAGTGTATCATGCCCGAAGAACAGGATTTACTTTGTAAATAAATTTGTAAACATTGCTATTTTTATTATTTTGAATTTATGCCACAATAAAATTGACATACCTTTTTTTTAATTTATACACAAGATGTTGATATTCTATTTCTTACAAAGCCAGAATCACTTTTGTCGAGCTTTTCACAAGCCCAGATTAAACAGAATATGTCAAACTATTTTGGAGATACTGCACCTTATTTTAGAGTTGAAGAATGCAGACCTGTCATATTTGGTGTACATCCTTTTAGACAACAGCCTAATATACAGTGTTAATTTTCATATTACTGTGTTATTCCACAAAAGGAGTAAAAACTGCAAGAGTGATTTTTGTCCACTGTGAGTATGATTTGAAAAACGGTGTTCATTTCTTAAACAAGTACATTACTGCACAAACAGCAGCTTCCCTTTTTTCATGAAGCCTGTGCATGCGTGAAAACTACTGATTTACTGTTTATTGCTGTCCATCATGCTGGCTCATTAGCTAATAACTTGTGAGGTATGTAGTTTGACATGTTCCCCTTTGGAAGATGTTCCCCTCTGGAAGATGAACAGTAAGCTAACTTTTGACATCCTTCCTGACTTTATCAAGCAATCTGACACTGTTCAAATTGTATTAATAAACATCTGTGAGAAATATTGCTCATTTCCAATCCTTCCCAGTCTTTTTAGTGATCCAGCTGCCTCCAAATTCCCTACAAACTGTATTACAAAAGTCTCTGTAGACACCCTCACTGAAGGAAGAACTTTCTTCCATTGATTGGCCTTCCCTTTATGCGTCTAGCTGTCCGGATAAGGCTCTGCCTGTAATCCTTAACTTTCTAATTCCTATTCAAAACAAACTCTATCCGATAAAAAAACTAGAAGGTTTGCAGCACATCAAGTCTCTTGGCTCACCCCACAGATTGCAAAACTTTTTAAACTTAGAGGCAATACCTGGACAGAAAAGAACGAAGATCTCAATAAGTTAGAGGGGAAAATAATCTGTACAGGGGCCGAAGAAAAACAGATAGCTTTAACAAAGCAAGGTCAAGTTACTTGAGAAAATGTGGAACCATAAGCTCTTCTAGAATAATGTGAAAACATTAGCCAGTCACAAGATTTTTAAGTATTTACTAAAATCATATCTCTGAATATTTGATGTGATGAACTGTTTATTTCATGGGATCCATGTCAACTTACTTAAAGCCAGTATACTGAAAAAGTCATAATACTGAATATATATATATATATATATATATATATATATATATATATATATATATATATATTATTGAAATGTCAAAATGTCGCAATGCTGAAATGTTGTAATCAAAATGCTTACTCCTCTACATGTGCAGAGAGCTGGACTTGCTCTTCTTCAGGACCCATGTTAGCATTGGTTTCTGAGTGTTATTAATAGGAGAGTGATATTATTTGATGACTGTTTGTATACTAGTAATGTGTACATTTGTAGTACATGCACAGTATTAGCAGCTACATTGAATTCAGCATTGTAAAGTTTCAACATTTTGACATTTCAGAATTTATCATTCAGCATTATGACTTTCAGTGTGCCACTATTCAATAAGTTGTCATGTAACTGTCTTTATGGACCAGCTAAGGTTCACGACTGAAAAATGTCTATTGACCAGCCTCCTGCCTGGTTATCCAATGGCAATACATAATTAACTGGTACAAACTGTCAAAAAACATCCTAAACATTCCAAAATTCAGACTTCTGAGCTGTAAATAAGAAGCATCTAGAACAAGCAACATTAAAGCCACAAATGACATGCAGAACCAAACTTTAAAACTGTTCTCTAGTTTAAAACTAATCTATGTACATTAGCTGTATGATTAGTTATTCCGGAGGTTTTGTCATCTCATAATTTCCACTGGCAAACAGACACTGATGCTGAAGCAAATCGTTTATATTTAGCTAGTCTTGTTTTCCATTTTAAAAATCCATCATATAGTCATAAAATATGAACTAGTGTTCAAACGACAAAAATCTTGTATTTAGAAGAATAGAAAATTGTGCTTTTAAAAGTCTTCCATCCCTACTGCCAAAAAGAAAACAATACTTTTAGAAATATAAACCTTAAATCATCGGTTTATGACATCATATATAACCAGTATGTTATTAGTTTATCATGTTTTTAATCCACAGATCCAAGTTTTCCCTTCAAACTGATTGCAGCTGTTAAACTGTTACTGAACAAAAATACTCAGTAAGAAGTTTCCTCTCACTGCCTCTCACTCTCTCTCTCTCTCTCGATCTCTCTCTCTCTCTCTCTCTCTCTCTCTCTCTCTCCCAGCAGGCCATTTCCTAGTGATGGCCCACCAAAGCAGACAAACCACGTATTTCAGCTTTTCATGTTTATCATATTGTTATACTGTTAGCAGACCACAGAATATGATACAGGATGCAGAAGTCACTATATGGAGTTTACCAGAAATGGCAGGTTACAAGGGCACCAAGTGCCTCTGAAAACATAAAGTGAAAATGAATACCACAAGATTTCTGAGTTATTTTACATTGCTCAGTATGCTTTCTCATTGAAACTACTGCAGTAGATGGAGCACACTTAGTTGGCTTTTATCTCCATCTGCCTTAGGAACACATGAGCATTAAAGTGCTTCCTCATAAGCCCACAATAATCCACTGGCAGGTGTTTAACACTCAAGACTTTATTTCCAAGGTTCTTATTACTGTGCTTTCAACCACTACACCTCCATTGCCCACAGGTCTCATTAGAACTTATGAATAACAAAGTCACAACAAATAATAGAATTTTATTTTATTAATTTTCTGATTCCATTTAGTTCTTTGCTCCAAGCCAAACCCTAAGGCTCTAAGGCCCAGGAGCAATCTAGTTAAAATGTATTTCAGATTTCTGCTTAGTAGAATAACCTTCAAAGCACCAGCATTTTAGTTTTGAAGCTATCTGGGTCAGCAATGACTCATACTTTTGGTAAACATGTCTTCTTGTGTGTTCCTATGCCATCAGCTCTAAGTCAGTGCTTTTTCCAAACACTATTTTCTTGCCTTTAGAAATCAAGTTTTTTTTCATACAGTGATGTCTTTTGTTTGTATTATCATGAATATTGTTGCTTTAATCTTGAATAGCAATGCAAAACATTGCCAATAAAAAGAGTCTGAAAGAAGAGGACAGGCAGCTGGCATGTTGGTGCACTGCTCAGCCAAGTATGTAGCAATGGCATTCTGTTCCTACACTTTACGCCTCATGATGCTGTCTAAATATTCTTAGATGTCATCACACTATCATCAGTGACAAAGGAGTGCATATGTATCCCATTAGGGCAATCTGCATGCTCTTGTAATGTCACTGTCATCAGTGATTATTACTAGTGTTACATAGATTAGACAGCGAGTAACACTGACATTAGTTTCCTCATCAGCTATAGACTCTAAGCATGCAAATGTGAAAATAAAATGAACAGAATCCTGACACTAGAGGTTAACCATCAATGTTGCACAGGGGAGATGATAACTCAGCAGGCAAAGGAGAGTAGTATTGCTGGAATTGAATTCACCTTCAAGTCTTGGTGAGTACCTTCATGAGTTTGGCCTTGTTTTCACAAAATCTCATCAAAAGAACATTGATATATAGACTGTATTTTACATAGCATATATCATGTACAAAACAAGGTTAAAATTTTAAAAAGTCAGCTGGGTACAGAAGTCCCAGGATAGAAAAGTGGCCAGTCCTGGTAGGCACACTGGTGCTAAGACTGGAAAAATGACAGCGTAGAATCCTCAAGAAACAGAAACATTCCTACAATGGGGCCAGGCAAGGCTCAGAGGGAGGACAGTCCCCGTGTTGTAGTCTACAAAAACTGACCTTCCTAAAAAGAGCTATAAAGATGATACAGTGGATTACTGAAGATATAAAAGAAATGATTTATTGTTTCTACTATATAAGAAGCCCCGAATTTCTGGACAGAAGACATGCAAAAAGAGTTAGAAATTAGAAGAAAGAAAAATATTTGCACAAGAAAAACTATCAAAAGCTTCAAATGCAAATTTGTGTTCATTAATACAACAGATTTATGAAAAACATTATACAGACCAAGAAACCTCGGGCTGTTTGGAAAAAAAAGTGACTGAGGAAGTACAAAAATAAACAGAACAAAATCTAGAGGTTATTGAAAAGTATAAAAAAGAAATATGGACATGGGGAAAAAAAAACAAGATCGATCTGATATGGTGCAATATTTACATAAAGGAGAAACCAAATTAATCAACAGTAAAAAAAAAAAAAAAGGAGAAATGGGAGGAGCAGGAGACATCTGTCTGAAGAAGAAATATGGCAATGGGAAAGAAAAACAGATTTAATGTGGTGCAATATTTATGTGAAAGAGAAAGCAAGACTAATCAATACAAAAAGAGCAGCACCAAAGATATTTGAATTTTACTGTACAAAAAAAATAGGAAAACAAAGAAGAAAAATCAAAAAGGGGATTAGTAATGGAGAAGTTAAAGACACAGAAAGTGAGGTTATGGGGTACCTGCAAACTGAAGGCTTTAGTGTAGAAAATCTAACTTTGATGACATCACAGCAGGCTAGAGCAATGGATCCCCAAATTAAGCAGAAACCAGTTGAGCGGGAAGCATCTGATCAGTTGCCATATGAAGATACTTTGACGCCTTCCACAGGAACCCAGTAGAAAAGTTCAGTTGTATTTGAACAACAAGGGAAGGGAAGGAAAGGAAACTGTAACAGCTCTGACGCAGTTAATGTTGCAGAGTGATAGGCCAGTGAGTTCCCATATGAAAGAGCAATGGATGACACATGATGAACCTGAAAAGAATGTGGCACAGGAAAATGCTTTGGAACTTTCTGTAGAATGCCGTCAGGAAATAGGTTCATAGGTTCATAGGTTCATACTAGGCTATCTGCCCGAGGGCATTTACAAGCCTAGCCCATCGTTTTGTGGCTTAGGCCACCCCTTTAGTATGGGGAACTATACCCATTATTTTTCTGTGCCTCTGTCGAGCAGTGACACTGAGGTAATCCCTGGGGTATATCTGCGATCTCCCATCCATTGGTCAAGATTTCTCTTGAACAAGGCCAGCGAGGTGCTCTGCCTCACATGTACCGGGATTTTGTTCCACAGCATAGGGAGTCTTTGGGTGATGAATCTATCCCTCCAGCACGTCCTATTAATAGCAGTGTCAAGGTTTAAGTCTCCCGCCCTTGTGGCTCTGATGGATCTAGATTTTTTGAGGTGAAGCATATTCATCAAATCTGGGTTTGACATGGCCTTGTATGTTAGGCAAAGGTCACCTCTGAGCAGCGTGGCGACTGAATAGAGCTGGAGTTCTTTCAGTCGGGCAGCATAGGACAGATTTTGAGACCCTTTATCCTTTTGGTGAGGAACTTTTGTGGCCTCTCCAGCTGCTGCAAGTGTCGGGTCAGATACATTCGAATGGGGCATTGTACTCAATCATTGGTCTGATGAGTGATGAGTAAAGGGAGACTATGACCTCCCTTGATCTAGATGAGAATCCCTTCATGATAAGGTGGGCAATGTAGAAGGTCTTCCTAACTACTTTAGCTACATGGGTGTCGAATGACAGACTACTATCAACCTGGGTCCCCAGGTCCCTGATAACTTCTTCTGTGCTCAGTGGATTGCCACCTATTTGGTAGCTAGGGGTAACCTTGTTTTTCCGAAGGGTATGACTATGCATTTTTGGCATTTAACTTTAGGCCGTGGCTCTGGCACCAGTTATCCGTTTCTGTGAGACCCTTCTGAAGGATATCTGTGTCAGATGTGTTTTCTACTATGGCCCAGTTTGCAGTCATCTGCAAACTTTGTCAGCCATAACCCTCCTGTGTTTGCTTGTACTTGGAAAAGTAGATGCCAAACAAGAGTGGGCCCAGGACTGAGCCCTGTGGGACACCACTTGTGACAGGCTTTGAGTCTGACATGGCGCCAGCAGCTCTGACCCTGTGGGTTCTGTCACTCAGCCAGTTTGCAACCCATCTTGTGATGTATGGGTTGACATTTAAGCTGATGAGTTTTTCAATGATACCCGAATGGGGTATTGTATCGAAGGCCTTAGCCAGATCGAGGTAGGCTGTATGGACTGCCTTTCCCTCATCAATGGCTTTGGTGACTGTTTCAAAAAGTCAACCAAGTTTAAAAGGCATGATCTGCCTTTGACAAAGCCAAACTGGGTTGGATCCAAAGTCTGCAAATTCCCTATGTCTTTATTTATGAGGTCCATTATGATCCTCTCCATGGCTTTGCAGATAAGGCTTGTCAAGCTAATGGGCGGTAATTTCCAGGGTCGGTGGAGGCACCGCCTTTGTGAAGTGGTACCACAGTTGCAGTGCGCCACTCCTGGAGTGCGTATCCAGAGGTAAGACTTTGATTAAACAGCTGTCCTAGCTGTGGGTTTAATTCCTCATTGAGTTCATGGAGCACACAGCCGGGGACACCATCAGGTCCCATGGATGCTGTGTTTTTGCTTTGGAGAGAGCAGTTCTCACTTGGGCTGGAGATGTTTGGCGGGCTGCAATCGTTTGGTATAGATATCTCTCCTTTTGGGGGGGAGGGGGGGGAGTTTGCACTGAACCTGTCAGCCAGTATGTTGGCAATGTCTGTAGGATCAGTAATCTTCACATCATTTTGAACTAGCTCTGAGCATATCTGGGAGTTTCCTCTCAGGTTTCTAACATAGCTAAAGAAGGCCTTATGATTGTCTTTTGAGTCTTTAGCTATTTTTCTCTCGAAATTTGCTTTGGATGATTTTATGAGAGCTCTTAGTTTTTACTTATAGTGATCAAGGGTGTCTTACCTTTTAAGGATTTTGCTCTATCTTGTAGTAGCTTCCTCCTTTTGTTGTAGAGTTTGTTTATGGCTGGGGTCCACCAGACTGGATGCTTGCCTTTGGTACAAAGAGTCTTTGTTTTGCTTGGGATTGCCTTATCCATGCAGTCCTGCAGGTGCTGGTAGAAGGCATTTGTAAGTGATTCAGCGGCTTGAGTACTGTTTTCCGCCGCTCGGGGCCTTAAAGGAGACCACACTAGTCTTTAGAAGTGTGAAGTCGGCTTTTGAGAAGTTCTTTACTGTGGTCTTTTTATTTCAGGTGGGGTGGGATGAGGACCTCCAGCGAGATTAGTTTGTGGTCTGATCTCACCAGTGAGGGGTACACCTCGGTGTTGAACATTGTGCTCCCATGTTCGTGATGATGAGATCAAGTATGTTATCTCCTCTTGTGGGGATGGTGACTAGTTGTTCCATGGCATTTGAGTTTATGAATTCCAGGAACTTTTGGGCTAGGGTGTTTGGGCTTGAGTAGTGTTCCCAGTCTATATTAGGGTAATTGAAGTCACCTAGTATGATGGTGTTTGGTGATACATTTATCCCCTCTAGTGTTTTCAGGAAGGCCATGTGAGGTTCCTGAGTTTGTGAGGGTGGCCTGTAACATGCTACAATTTGCAGAGCAGTCTTGCCTATGGTTAATTGCACCTGGATGGTCTCCGATGCATCGTGCGTTGCCACCAGTCTTGAGGTGTGGGTGTCCTTGATGAATATGGATACCCCCCCCTCCTTTCTTGGTATTGTCCAGATTTTGGGGCCGGAACGCATGATATGAGGTAAAACCTGATAGCGCCGGGGTGCTCTCAGGAGCCTTGAACCAGGTTTCTGTCACAGCACAGACATCGATGTTCTCCATACTGAGAAGGGCCTCGAGTGCGTGCATTTTGAGATTTAGACTTCTGGCATTGAGCAGCATTACCCTTAGTTTTTTTTTGTGTTCTAGGGTGGTATGTTTAGAATTTGAGCCTTGCCTAAAAAGGCACTATGGGGTGGCAAGAGCCTTTGCCAATATCTGGAATCCCAGGGGTGACAGGTGCAAGCCGTCCCTTGCGAAGCAGCGTGGCTTGTCCAGCATGTCATCCCAGGCAGACAGACACTGGATCCCCTTTGAATGACACCAGTGTTTAAGCCAATTGTTAAAGCTGATCATCTTATCTCTGTATTGTGGCATCATTCTTGGTGAAGGTAGGATACTGCTCAAGGTCAGGGTCATACCTGTCTGGGCTACATAATCAGAGAGCTCCTCAATGTCTCTTTTCATGTAGTCCAAGGAGGTACGTCTCAGGTCGTTTACACCAGCGTGGACAATGACTGAATCATATTTGTACCTGCTGTTGAGAGACCTGAGTGCTTGCGTTATGTGGCGGATTCTAGCGCCCGACAGGCAGCTTACTGTGCCCTCAGTATAGAAGAAAATGATTTAAGAGAAGAGTTGCTTGATTTAATACAGATGATTAAATATATTAAAATCAATGAAAGAAATAGACTACAGAAAGTTAATAAAACCAAAAACTTTATAAGATTGATAAAACAAATGAACACTAATTAGGACTGTTTATAGAAATTCATGCAATATAACAGAATTAAATAGGATATGTTACTTTGCAGTTAAATTAATAGCAGATAAAGTCTTACCACAAAAACACAGGGTAGTAAGGGAAAGGAAGGGGAGAAATCAAATGCCGTCATGGAAGTATCACATAGAGATAACTATAAAGCAATTAAGACAAGTGTCATTGTTAGAAAAGTATAGAACAGGGAACATATCAACAAAAATGCACAGAAAGATAGACAGGATTAAAGCAATGTGCAGTATCAGAACATATCAAGATCTATTGTGCACTATCACAAATAATGAAGTAAAAATATCACCACAGGAAGAAATACTTAGAAGATATGCCAATAAATATCAAGGAAAAGTACAAAATAAGCAATTTATTGATGACCCCAAAAAGTTTTATGGAGAATTGGTAAATAAGGCAAAAAGTACTGAAACACCACCAAACAAAAAGAAGAAATAGATGCACTTTGGAGAAATATCTATGAAGATCCTATGGAACATAACAAAAATGCTGAATGAATAGAAGAGGTAATGGGATGAACTAACAACCAGATAAACTGAAACAAAGTTAAGAAAAGCTCCTAATTAGAAAGAACTAAGCCTATATGCAGTACCTAACTTCTGGCTAAAAGTATTAACATCTTTAAATGATTTAGCCATGAGTTAGAATTATTTATATGTGCACCCCGAACACACATTATCCTGGTTAACAACAGGAAAAACAATATTCCTACTTAAGAGCGAACCTGCAAGCTACCGTAAAAACTATAGACCGATAACTAGCCTTCCGATGATGTATAAACTATACACTGAAAATAATGCCAGCAGAGTTTATAGTCATTTAGAAGAAAACTCAATCGTGGCAATGGAGCAAAACAATAACAAAAGAAAGTCATATGGAACAAAAGATCATTTGTTGTTAAATAAAGTCATAATAGAGAAATGTAAAAGGTGAAAAATCTAAGTATGGCATGGATTGACTACAAAAAAAGCATTGACAGTATCCCACATTTGTACTTAAAAAAGATATAACCTTCAGTGATCAATTACCTTACAGCGACCATGAAACAGTGCCAAACCACTTTCATTTAAGCCATGATAAAGGGAAAATTATTATTCCAAGGTCAAACATTCAAAGGGGTATATTCCATGGTAACTCCCTGTCATTACTGCTCTTTTGTCTTGCCCTTAACACATTAAGCTGTCTATTTAACAGATTAGGTAATAGCTACAATTTGGTCATCAGAAACAACAAAGTGTAAAGACTTCTCATTGTCTATTTGTGGATGATTTAAAACTGTATAGTTAATCAGATGAGGAAATGAAAGCACAACTGCAAGTGGTCAAAATGTTTTCATATGATATAATAATGTCACTTGGTCTTGATAAATGTGCAAAACAACCTTCAAAGCAGGAAAGCTGCAGCACCAAGAAAACATCTGCCTAGGACAGAAATATGATATAAAAGAACTTGATAAAGAGGGACTGTATAAATATTTTGGAATTGATGAAGGATCAACAATGAAACATGAACAAATGTGAATAAAACTTAGTAAGGAATATTTTAGAAGACTAAAATTAATACTGAAAACAGAGCTGATATCTAGGAACAAAGTCCAAGCTGTAAACCAATTTGTTCTTCCTGTCCTAACTTTCAGTTTTGGCATGATTGACTGGCCCCAAAAGGTACTGGATTGGTTGGACAGGAAAACAAGAATGAGTTATAAAAATCAGTGTATGCCAAGAATATATTCCCTGTTCTGAAAGAGCTATGGGCCTTTTCGAAATTGATTACATTTATAGGTCTACAATAGTAGAACTGCATACATATCTGCTTACCTCACAAGACCCAAACACAGTGAATGTTTTAAAGCATGAGGAGAATAAGTCTAAGATGACTACACTGCTTAGTTTAGCATAAATATAGCAGTGTCAAGCAGGAATGGAAATCAAATGAGAAACAGATAAAATCAGGAAGCAACTGAATATGCCAAAAACAAAAGAAATAATAGAAGATGAATGATCAGATGAGAAGACAAGAAATGTGGAAATGCATAAATTTAGTTGCAAGTACAGAAAACTCTTGAAACAACCTCATGCTAATCTTGAATGCATCGAATGCAGGAATGGTTGAGGAAAGGTGAATTTAAACCAAAAGATGAAATGTTAATATTGGCAGCCCAAGACAGGGGACTGCATACACTTTGGTTTACAAAGTCCTTTGATCATGTGAGAGAAACAGACAAATGTAGGTTTTGTAAAACAGAACTTGAAGCAATTGCACATATTGTTGCTGGTTGTGATAAGCTAATGGCAGTAGGACTGTACACTGAAAGGCATAATAATGTGGCAAAACTGTTGCACTGGGGATTGTGCAAACATTATAATAATGAAGTAGCTGAAAAACATTGGAAACATGAGCCACAAAACATTATAGAAAATTATGAAGTTTATATCACATAGGATCACCCATTACCAACAGTTGAAAAAATAGATGTGAGAACACCAGATATAGTAGTCCATGAACAGAAGACAAAAGTAGCATTGATCAATGAAATTGCTACACCCTGTGAATACAGTGTTTTACATACTGAAAGACATAGTCATAAAACACAAGGATTTGCAGGCAGAAACAAAGACAATATAGAAAAAGGATAAGCAGGCAGTTCTAATAGTGGTAGGAGCAAAGGGTCTTATAAAGAAGAATTTATAATTGTACTTAGATATGTTATCGATACATCTAACTCCATATGAACTGCAGAAGGAGTCAATACTGAGCACATTACAGGTGCTGCAAAGAGCACTTCTGGTTAACAGCAAAGCTTGAAACAATACTAATTTCATGAACTTTAATCATACTTTGACTTAAGAATGGGGTCCATTCCTGTCATAGTATTAGAAACCCAAAAGACTTGGAGAAATTAAAAAGTGGGAAACTAAGCATACAGCTATAAAGATAAAAGAAATAGGATCCTGTCACTGGGGTTAACCATCAATTTATCACTAGGAGATCATAAGTATCCGCAAGGGCAAAGCTTATGGTTTGATTTTTTATATTATTCATTTGTTCCCAAGATAAATTAATTGGTTAACATGGAACATTTATAGCACGATTCAGGGCCCATTGGCAAGGGTAAATGGAAATATATATAGGCACTATTAAGTATCTAGTCAAGCACAATATTAAAAGAAACTGCAGCATCCAGAGAAAACCCACATGGACATAGAAACTCCAATCCAGTCCGGAGCTGAGATGTACTGATCATGCACTGAAGCACTGTACTTGTCTGAAGTTATATTTGCCTGGCTACAACAGTATAGATTATTATAGTTAACTTAAAAGGAGCATTTGTTTGTTTCTTTCAGGGTACAAATGTATGATGCACTATAAATGTTTGAAGACTTAGCCAATATAAATGGAGCAACTAGTTTGACAAAAGGAGTCCTCTTCAGGTTGACTCTTTCAGTGCTCTATTATTTGTGTTTTGTTTTTTCTCCTTGAATCTGGATATTGCATTACTTCCTCTGCACACACCAAGACTAAATGATGCAGCTGAAGCTGGACGAGCCACTAATAGTTTCATCCTGTAAAATCATATCATCCTACACTATAAATTAATCTGCATGAAAAATAAGAACTGTCTGACCTCTCATGTCCTAGCAAATGCAAATCTGTTCTTACTGATGACCTTTTGCGTTCTCTTTTCAAGCAAATCTAGTAAACATCATATTTTTCTTGTAACTTTCTACATAATTTTGCATGTCTAACTTTCTTCATTCTCTCTCTCTGGAAGGTCCCTTGCCAGCCTTTTAAAGCATGCATCTTGTCCATATGGTGACTCAGTGTTAAGATCTCTACTTTACAGCTTGATGTTCAGTTCTCATTTTAGTCACTGTTTGAATGGTTGTTCTTCCCAATAGGATTTTTTTTCCTTAGGTAATCTGTTTTCCTCCCACATAACATGCTTGTTGACTGGCTATAACTTTCTCTTGCCACAGACATCAACATAGTGGCTAATAACGTCTACAAGCAGTCCAATTATCCATTAAATAACAGGGCCTTTTCACTTAATGTTCTCTACATCTGTACATATGTGTCTTTTCCCATAGCATGACTTATCATTCTGATCTTGCTATGTAATTTCTTTCAGCTGTTTTAGGGATTTTTATATTTATTAAAATTATTCTCAACATTTTTACATGAAAGTCCTTGTTTTTAGTAGTTATTCCTGTAGCGCAATGAGTTTCACTGTAATGAACTCCACTTTTGCAGCCTTCCAAATCATACCACTTTCAAATCTCAGCTATTCTCTCATCTATCAGCCAAATGGGAATGCCCATGTTATGCTCCAACATAAACCCCTCTCCACCCCATCTCTTTCTACCCTGCACTGAAATCATTACTATTTACCAATTCTATTGCTTCATCTCAACCTAAAACAGTCTTGCCCTAACAGGGACTGATTTTCTCAATGCTATCTAATGTACTATACTTTCCATAATCCAATTTTCTTGTACTCTCTCCATGCAAAATGGTCCACCTAACCTGGAAAGGGCT